>NW_026844342.1:5000-14711 GCF_029955315.1 Cylas formicarius
GGTAGGCGCGCGCGCGTTCGCGTTCGGACGACCCGCGCCGGTTTAAAGTTTATATACACACCTCCTCGCGGGTCGCGGGTGGGTGTAAGTACTTTTCGGTGCTCCGGGCGAATATCGTTTGACACCTTGTCGACGGCGAGCGCGAAACTAGGTTTCGCGCTTCGAGTTCCGTCTAGGTACCCGGAATTTTGTCGGCGCTCCTCCTACTCCTACTCCTCTCTCCCCTTTTTTACGGTGGTCGAGTGGTCGTCGTAGTCGTCGAATTTAATCGCGGCCGACTTAAAGATCGACGCGAGATATTTTTCGACCGAGCGTCAGCGACAAAAATTCGTTCGACTAAATAAAGACAAACTGTGTAATTTTATTATCACTTTAATGATCCTTCCGCAGGTTCACCTACGGAAACCTTGTTACGACTTTTACTTCCTCTAATGATCAAGTTTGGTCAACTTCCCGGACACATCGACGACGCCGAAACGCCATCGGCGTATCGGTCCGAAGACCTCACTAAATCATTCAATCGGTAGTAGCGACGGGCGGTGTGTACAAAGGGCAGGGACGTAATCAACGCGAGCTTATGACTCGCGCTTACTGGGAATTCCTCGTTCATGGGGAACAATTGCAAGCCCCAATCCCTAGCACGAAGGAGGTTCAGCGGGTTACCCGGGCCTCTCGGCAGGGAGGACACGCTGATTCCTTCAGTGTAGCGCGCGTGCGGCCCAGAACATCTAAGGGCATCACAGACCTGTTATTGCTCAATCTCGTGCGGCTAGAAGCCGCCTGTCCCCTCTAAGAAGAATTGTTTGTACGCAGACAGTAAAAACCGCGCGCGACAACGGGGCGAACCCCGAGCCGGCCGGCCTTTGAGATGTCTAAATACGCCTAGTTAGCAGGCTAGAGTCTCGTTCGTTATCGGAATTAACCAGAGACAAATCGCTCCACCAACTAAGAACGGCCATGCACCACCACCCACCGAATCAAGAAAGAGCTCTCAATCTGTCAATCCTTCCGGTGTCCGGGCCTGGTGAGGTTTCCCGTGTTGAGTCAAATTAAGCCGCAGGCTCCACTCCTGGTGGTGCCCTTCCGTCAATTCCTTTAAGTTTCAGCTTTGCAACCATACTTCCCCGGAACCCAAAAGCTTTGGTTCCGGAAGCTGCCCGCCGAGTCATCGGAGGAACGTCGGCGGATCGCTAGCTGGCATAGTTTACAGTTAGAACTAGGGCGGTATCTGATCGCCTTCGAACCTCTAACTTTCGTTCTTGATCAATGAAAACGTTTTTGGCAAATGCTTTCGCTTCTGTCCGTCTTGCGACGATCCAAGAATTTCACCTCTAACGTCGCAATACGAATGCCCCCATCCGTTCCTATTAATCAATTACCTCGGGTTCCGAAAACCAACAAAATAGAACCGAGGTCCTATTCCATTATTCCATGCACACAGTATTCAGGCGAAGTTTTAGCCTGCTTTAAGCACTCTAATTTGTTCAAAGTAAACGTGCCGGCCCACCTCGACACTCAATGAAGAGCACCGCGGCAGGATTGAGTTGGACCGCCCGCGTGAACGGGCTAAGTCCACCGGCAGGACGTCTCGCGGCACGCCAGTTAACACCGCGGACGATGAACCGGCGGCGCGAGACACAAATTCGACTACGAGCTTTTTAACCGCAACAACTTTAATATACGCTATTGGAGCTGGAATTACCGCGGCTGCTGGCACCAGACTTGCCCTCCAATTGATCTCGTTAAAGGGTTTAGAGTGTACTCATTCCGATTACGGGGCCTCGGATGAGTCCCGTATCGTTATTTTTCGTCACTACCTCCCCGTGCCGGGAGTGGGTAATTTGCGCGCCTGCTGCCCTCCTTGGATATGGTAGCCGTTTCTCAGGCTCCCTCTCCGGAATCGAACCCTGATTCCCCGTTACCCGTTACGACCATGGTAGGCGCAGAACCTACCATCGACAGTTGATAAGGCAGACATTTGAAAGATGCGTCGCCGGTGCGAGACCGTGCGATCAGCGTAAAGTATTCAGAGTCACCAAGTTGAACGATGTCGGGCGCGAACCCGCCACCGATTGGTTTTGATCTAATAAAAGCACTCCTTCCGTCTCCGGTCGGACCTCTGTTTGCATGTATTAGCTCTAGAATTACCACAGTTATCCAAGTAATTGTGGGTACGATCTAAGGAACCATAACTGATTTAATGAGCCTTTCGCGGTTTCACCTTAATTTGGCTTGTACTGAAACATGCATGGCTTAATCTTTGAGACAAGCATATGACTACTGGCAGGATCAACCAGGGAGCTGTTCTACGTGTCGAGCGCGCCGCCGCCGCCGCCGCCACGGATGACGACGATCGGGCGCGGTACGACAACAAACAGTCTCTTTTTTAAAAATAATAATTACGCGCGCGAAACGCGTTTATTTTATTTTTAAATAGAAACAGACGCGACCACTTTGTGTGGCGGTGATAGCGTGCGAGTACGGAAATGAACCGTTCCCGACGCCACACTCGTTATTATTATTATTCGGACGCGATCCGTCCAATTTTTTTTTGTTGGTAATAAATATCGAGACGACGTGAGTGCGCGATCAAACAATCCGACTCGCGCGCGCATAATAAGCTTTAAAATGCGGCGCGGCGTCGAACCGATGTGCCTCGGGCAACGAACGTCGATCGACGGAAATTTTCGGACATTCTCTCGATCACTCTTCGCTAGATTGAAAGCGACACGAGATTTCTCGAAAGAAACGTTCCGGATTCGCATATAAACTCGCTCGGTTAGATGAGAGTTATCGCAAATTTTTCGGAAGAAAAATATTATAGGGCGACCGCTTTCGAACCACGAAGTGCCAAATCTTACTTTAAAACACCCGCTAAGTTCGCGATCTAGCTGTATAAGGTGCGGAGCCTTAAAATGTTTTCGAACGCTCGAGCAATCGCTGCTACGAAGACGGGCCGATGGCAAACGAAAAACGGTCTACGTTCCCGTACCGATGAAGGAAACCAATTTTTCTTAAAAAATTGAACCCACGATACGAAAATGTTAGCGAGCCAATTAATCGCGCCAAACGGTCGACTCGAAGGCGATCTAACGATCGAAAAAGCATTTTGCTCTGCGAAGGGAGAAGTGTCTATACGCACGACGCGGCGGTCGCGCTCGAGACCATCTCACCTATTATAGGTAACGGACCATTCCTTAGTCTTCCGAACGTTTCACGTGAAAACCCGAATATCGGCTGCGGCGGGCAAATAAAGTTCGGAGCGAAACTTTCGCTCGTGGTTACGTTCGATTTGGTTAAAGCGGGCACTTTTTCAAATATTTTTTTTTCTTTACTTACTTTTGTTAACTGACCGCCGGTTCCGGTTCCGACTTAAAAATAAATCGCCGTCCCCGGATTTTGTCGGACGATACTCTCCATCATTTTTAATTTCGGGTGTTTGCATTTTTTTTCTCGCGATTTAATAAATTCATTATTAAACATTTATAAGTCCGTCTTCTTTAATATTGCGGACCAGCGGGAAGAGAGTTTTGTTTTTTTTTTTTTATTTTATTCATTTTAAACATATACTCCCATAAAAGGTTTTTGCCGCTAGCCGCGAGCAGAGAAAAATAAGCAAAACTAACCGAAACAAAGCAAAAATAAGCAAAACTAACCAAAATTAACCGAATATAACCAAAATTAAACAAAACTAACCAAAAGGAACAAAAATAACCACAACTAAGCAAAATTAATCATAACAAACCAAATTGGCCAAAGTTCGGCAAAACAAACCAAATTATCCAAAACTAAGCAAAATTAAGCAAAAGTAGTCAAAATTAACAAAAACAAGCCAAACTTATCCTGAACAAACCAAAACTAACGATAATTAAGCAAAAATAGGAAACGTTCACAAAAACTAACCGAAACGAACCATAACTAACTAATAGCGGCCGAAACTGGAAATAATAAACCAAAGTAAACAAAACTAAGCAAAATTAAGCAAAAGTAGTCAAAATTAACAAAAACAAGCCAACTTATCCTAAACAAACCAAAACTAACGATAATTAAGCAAAAATAGGAAACGTTCACAAAAACTAACCGAAATGAACCCTAACTAACTAATAGCGGCCGAAACTGGAAATAATAAACCAAAGTAACCAAAACTAAGCAAAATTAAGCAAAAGTAGTCAAAATTAACAAAAACAAGCCAAAATTATCCTAAACAAACCCAAAACTAACGATAATCCTAACTAACCAATAGCGGCCGAAACTGGAAATAATAAACCAAAGTAACCAAAACTAGCGAAAATTCAGCAAAAGAAACCAAAATTAACCGTGTAACAAACCCAAATCAACCAAACCAAAAAAAAAAACATGCAAAACTTCACCAAAACGAACCACAATTCGCAAAAACTAAACAAACACAAACAAAATTAAGCACACTCAAATAAAAAGTAATCAAAACTACGTTCAACACGAACTGACCTAATTAAATAAAAAAATAGGAAAATCAATTTTGCTAACCAAAAACGTCAATCGAAATAAACGCGAAACCGGGTTCCTGCCATTTATTTCGACGATAAGCACTTTTATCTAACTATGATTCGAAAAAAAAAAAAATAAGAAAGAAAGATATGAATAAACGAATTGATTAATATATAAAAATTGTGGTTCTGAAAAGAACCGTTTTTGGTGAATTTACACTCTCCAAGTCGACGCTCATTTATTTAGAACTGGTGTATTTTGTGACGGCTTTGGTCCCTTCACTGACGGCGTGCTTGGCCAACTCTCCGGGCAACAACAATCTCACGGCCGTTTGAATCTCTCTGCTAGTAATAGTGGATCGCTTATTATAGTGAGCCAAACGAGAAGCTTCGGCGGCAATCCTTTCGAAAATGTCGTTTACGAACGAATTCATAATGGACATGGCTTTGCTCGAAATGCCAGTATCCGGATGAACTTGCTTCAACACTTTGTAAATGTAAATTGCGTAACTCTCCTTCCTCCTGCGTTTCTTTTTCTTATCACTCTTCGAAATATTTTTTTGAGCCTTGCCGGCTTTTTTCGCCGCTTTAACCGCTTACTTTCGGTGGCATTTTCTACAATCGATTAGACGCGCGCAAAGTAACGGACTGACAAGGCCCACACCGGGCCGCAGCTATTTATTTGAGACCGAGTCGGCCGACAAGCTCCGCCCCCGGGCATCGTTCGCCGAAGCGCTAATCCCATTGGTCCATGCCCATGTCCTATAAATAGCGCGCCCACGGTCTGCGAGAGCGTCATTGTGCTGTTAACGTTCGTGCGTGTACTATTAACGGTAATAACGATGTCGGGACGCGGAAAAGGAGGCAAAGTCAAAGGGAAAGCGAAGTCTCGTTCTAGCAGGGCCGGTTTACAGTTTCCGGTAGGTAGAATTCACCGATTACTTCGGAAAGGAAACTATGCGGAGAGGGTCGGCGCCGGAGCTCCGGTATATTTGGCGGCCGTAATGGAATATTTGGCCGCCGAAGTTTTGGAATTGGCCGGTAACGCGGCGAGGGACAATAAGAAAACCAGAATCATTCCGCGACATTTACAACTGGCGATCCGAAACGACGAGGAATTGAACAAATTATTATCGGGAGTAACGATCGCTCAGGGAGGTGTTTTGCCGAACATTCAAGCGGTTCTTTTGCCCAAGAAAACCGACAACAAAGCAAAATAAAAATTGCGGCGAGGGAAGACGATGGGAAAACGGTCCTTCTAAGGACCACAAATACTTTTCTATTTGAGATTTCGTTTCGTTTATTTAACAGATTATTAAAAAAAAAAAAAAAAGAAACGTTCCTTCTTTTTACGTTTTCTCTTTCGGACTATAAGAAAACCGGTATAATACCTCGACATTTACAATTGCCGATCCCAGGAATTGAACAAATTATTATCCGAAGTTAAGATCGCTAGGTGGTTCTGTTGCCTAAGAAAACCGACAACAAAGCTAAATAAAGTTTTCGCCGGAAGGAAGACGGTTCTTGTAAGGACCACAAATACTTTTCTATTTGAGATTTCGTTTCCTTTATTTCACAGATTAATAATCACACTAACACGGGGAGAAATTAAAAATTCAAAACTTACCTCGACTCGATAATGGTTTGTTGGGCATTATACTCGAAATAACGAATAATCTTTGGAACGTATTTTGTGGTTCTGAAAAGAACCTTTTTTTTTTTTTTTGTGTTTCCGCAAGATCGACGAAAAATTTAGCCACCAAATCCGTAAAGAGTTCTACCTTGTCTTTTTAGGGCGTACACCACGTCCATTGCGTTACCGTTTTTCTTTTGGCGTGCTCCGTATAGGTTACCGCGTCTCTGATGACGTTTTCCAAAAACACCTTTAAAACGCCACGAGTTTCTTCGTAAATCAATCCGGAAATTCGTTTCACGCCTCCGCGACGGGCCAATCTTCTAATGGCCGGCTTGGTTATTCCCTGAATGTTATCCCTCAACACTTTGCGATGTCGCTTTGCACCACCTTTTCCCAACCTTTGCCGCCTTTCCTCTACCGGTCATTTTTAATACGAGCCGAGTTCTCTGATCGATATATTAACAAACAAAACCGTCCGAAGTGCCACGATCAACTGACCGAAAACGGTCCGGCGCTTCGGTTTTGTCGAGTCGGGAATTCGCCACGCCCAAAAAGGTCGATTGGACCAATGAGAAGAGAAAACGCTCGGGTACAAATTAAACGGACGGACGTTCGTGCGGCCATTATCTGTCGACGAGTGTTAGTGATTTGGTGTTCTAGTACGTCCGCGAACGTGTTTTATTATCATGGCCAGAACCAAGCAGACCGCTCGTAAATCGACCGGAGGAAAAGCGCCCCGAAAGCAGTTGGCGACCAAAGCGGCGAGAAAAAGTGCACCGGCAACCGGAGGAGTTAAAAAACCTCATCGCTACAGGACCGGGCACCGTGGCTTTGAGAGAAATTAGACGTTATCAAAAGAGCACCGAACTATTGATCCGAAAATTACCGTTCCAACGACTGGTCAGAGAAATCGCTCAAGACTTTAAAACGGATCTGCGTTTCCAAAGTTCCGCGGTAATGGCGTTGCAAGAAGCGAGCGAAGCTTATCTCGTCGGTCTTTTCGAAGATACAAATTTGTGCGCCATTCATGCCAAACGAGTAACGATCATGCCGAAAGATATTCAATTGGCGAGGCGTATCAGGGGAGAGAGAGCTTAAGATTAATAATAATCTCTTTTATTATTATTAACAACAAACCGGTTCTTTTAAGAACCACAAATCATTTTCCTTTAAGATTTCGTTAAAATTGAAAATAAAAAATAAAACTTTTTCATTTATTAATTATTTGAGAACGGCCCGGTTGGATTTTTTTTTTTTCGCAACTAACGACGTCTTTAAAAAAAATTATTAGTGGTTCTGAAAAGAACCCCCCCCACTCCCCGTTGCTTTGTAAAACCGGACGAGTTTTTATTTCGACCTCTGGTATATTTGGTGACGGCTTTCGTTCTTCTGCTTTTTCGCGGCGGCTTTTCCACCGGTTTTCGAAGGCATTATTATTCACAAAGAAAAGCGGTCTTCGCGATCGAAATGAGAAAAAACCCCGGCGAACGTATTTATATCGCGACGGAGTCGGTCAACAAGCTCCGCCCCCTGTTCGCTTTTCGGTGGGAGGAGCTTGTCAACGGACTTTCTTCTCATATAAATACGTTCGCGGGGATATTTCTCTTAATGTTTGCGTGATCGTCGTCGGAATCGACTACGCTTCGTTGTTAAACGAGATGCAGTTTAAAATTCGCCGGCGGATAAGTTAGAATAAGTTTGTCGTAGGGAGAACGAAATGGAAAAGAGAAAAAAGAAGAAAAAGAGAAGTCCTTTTCGAGATTTTTTAATAAATTTATACTTATATATATTTTTTAAAGAAATCGTTTTCTATTTACCCCCGAGACGCCCGGGATTCGAGTTTGCCTTTGAAGATAGTTACGAATTCGATAGCGATTTTTTTTGTGGTTCTGATAAGAACCGTTCGAAAATTTCGTTTTTTTTTTAAACACCCATCGACGTTCTCTCGGCGGTTCATTTCTTCTTTTTGGGCGAGACGGGCTTTTTAACTTTGCCGGAAGCGGCTACGGGAGGCGATTTTGCCGTTTTGGGTTTGGGCGCTTTCGGTTTCTTCGTCGGTCCCTTGTTTGATTTTTTGGCTTTCGAAGGCGATTTGGTTTTAATCGACGCCGCTACCGCCGTTCCGGCGGCGCCTTTGGCGGTTTCTTTTCGGCGGATTTTTTAGCTGCCGATTTCTTCTCCACGGACGACGCGGCGGCCCCGCTTTTTCCTTTTCCCTTCGGAGAGGCGGCGACCGCCTTTTTTTACGGCGGGCTTCGAAGAAGCGCCACCACCACCACCTGCGGCGCCAGATTTTTCTCCGGTGGTTTTTTTCGGAGACGCTTTCTTCGTTCTGGTCACGGACTTCTTTTTTTCCGAGGATGAGGACGCGGCTCCGCTTTTCGCCGAATTAGAAGTCGAAGACGCCAATTTGAACGAACCGGACGCACCTTTGCCCTTGGTTTGAACCAAAGTTCCCGCAGCGACGGCCGACTTCAAGTACTTTTTAATGAAAGGAGCCACTTTTTCGGCGTCCACTTTGTAGTTGGCGGCCACGTATTTTTTTATGGCTTGCAACGAAGAACCGCCTCTCTCTTTTAGTCCCTTTATGGCGTTGTTTACCATTTCGGAAGTCGGCGGATGGTTGGGTTTCGTTCTGGGATTCTTGGCTTTCTTTTCCTTTTTCACGGTCGTCGACGAAGACGAAGAAATGGTCGCGGAGGTTTGAGCCGGAGAAGAAGCGGCCGACGCGGTCGACACTTTCACTTCGCTTTCTGCCATATTATCGCAAATACTGACGACGGAAAACAACGGCGACAAAAACAACGACAACACGAGTACGAGTACCGCGCGCGCGTCGAAATTAATAAATTCGGTTAGGCCGGCGAACGAATTCGACTATGGTCGGACGGACAATCGGAGGACTGAACGCCGTCGGATTTACGCTAGGAAAGAGCCCGGCTTCGGCGGTGAGGTTCCGCGCTTCGCAGCGAT
This sequence comes from Cylas formicarius, assembly GCF_029955315.1. Classification (NCBI taxonomy): domain Eukaryota; kingdom Metazoa; phylum Arthropoda; class Insecta; order Coleoptera; family Brentidae; genus Cylas; species Cylas formicarius. The sequence continues at coordinate 14,076 of NW_026844342.1, forward strand.
CGTTTTTTTTCCATGTTTCGGCCGACGTTTAAAACGAAACGGACCGCTATTTCGAATAAGGTTTTAAAATACTATAAAGTTTGTTTCGCGAGCGAGCAGAACCCGAAGCGAGAGAGATTTTCGAACTAAATCACGACGAAAGTGGAGCTTTCAAATTTTCAAGGTAAACAATCGAAAAGCGAGTTTTTTTTTTGATTCGGGCAAAAGTTTCGCGGTCGAAGTTTTACCGGAATCGAAGCCCGCAATGTTCGACTCGCGACCGATAATTTTTCGACTTTTCGTTCGACGTCGCTCGGCGGAGAAAGCGATTTTCGCGATCGCGTGTCCCGCCCGTTTCCTATACCCACCCGACACCTATTACACTCCGTTTCGAGTTCCCGTTTCCAGTTTCTGTTTTTTAAACTTACGATTTCGATTCGTATCGCGCGAACGACGGAAATAAGGAACAAAAAAAAGCGGTATTTATTTCGGAGAACCTAGACCGAATTAAAAGAAATCACAAACACCGGGCGCGCGTTTCGAAGTCGGCGTCGATATCTAACACTAACGACACGCCTTCGAAGAGGAGACCCCGAAGGTTTTCCGAAGCTTTTAGGGATGCCTCGGAAAGAAAATTTCGAAAACCGGGCCCCGATT
>NW_026844343.1:0-50035 GCF_029955315.1 Cylas formicarius
TATATATATATATATATATATATATATATATATATATATATATATATATATATATATATATATATATATATATATATATATATATATATATATATATATATATATATATATATATATATATATATATATATATATATATATATATATATATATATATATATATATATACAGGGTTTTTCACTTAAAACTCCGCACGCCAATAAGTCTAAAACGAAAAGAAATATTTAATTTATGTAAAAAGTAGTCAAAGTGTGGGGTCAAGTAGATATTTCCTAAAGTTTAAAAAATTCGACGCCTGCAAAGAGCTGGGCGTCGCGATGCGTCGAAAAATTATTCGATTGCAGAGACTTTGGAAATACGCGCATACAAAAGTACATATTATTTAAAAACTTTTTTGTTATTTACTCAAACTTATTTACTTTACCCGTTTCTAAGTTATACCGCTTTAAAGTAAACATTTCTTGATTAATAAAAAATATGATTAACGCTTATTTTTACAAGTATGCCATGAATGTTAGTTACTATGGCAACCATTGTTATCGCAGTTGTTTTTAGTGCAATTACAAACATAAGTTGTTATTGCTGTATCAAAAAATTGTCACATTTTGTCACAAGAAATATCCAAATTTGTTTGGTTTAAAAAAAACTAAGAATTATTATGTGAAAATGGTGCAATTTAGCAATGAGGAAAAAGTAGACATGTTACTGGTGTTTGGAGAATGCAGATGCAATTGTAGAGAAGCAAAAAGAGTTTACGCATGGCGTTATCCGCATAGAAGGGTCCCCGATGCAAAAACCTTTTCAAGTTTATGTAAAAACTTAGGAGAATATGGCAGCTTCATAAAACCTAAAAGAGATAGGAACAGGACGGCTACAAATGATGAAAATACTGCTGCTGTAATTCAGCAGGTTGATAATAATCCCAAGATATCCCTATCAGAGATAAAAGAAAATACCGGTGTTACTATAAGTTCTTCGTGGAGAATTCTACATAGAAACTCTTTTCACCCGTACAAAAGTAAACTAGTTCATAAACTAGAACCAGGCGATTATGCTAGAAGAATGTATTTCTTAGCGACATTGTCCGATTTGTATAGCCAAGATGCAAATTTTCTCTCGAAAATTTTATGGAGCGACGAAAGTCGATTTCAAAATAATGGAATCGTCAATAGACACAACTGAAAGAGGTAACCAACGAATTTTTAGTATCAATGTTTGGTGCGGCATATTAAATGGATTCCTTATTGGACCTTACTTTTACGAAGGAACTTTAAATGCAGATCGCTATTTAAGATTTCTTCAAACTACACTTCCGGAACTGTTAGAAGAAGACACTAGAATGAAAATGTGGCTACAGCAGGATGGAGCGCCTGCACATAATGCCCAAATAGTAACGAGGTATTTGAACCGAGAATATCCCAATAGATGGTTTGGTACTAATGGACCGGTAAGGTGGCCGGCGAGGTCCCCGAACATTACACCATCAGATTATTTTCTTTGGGGCTACCTAAAAAACGTTATCTATGAAGAACCTATCGAAGATATGGTTGATCTCATTAACAAAATTAGTGCAGCGTGTGCCGCTATCACAAGAAGGACTCTCCTACAAGTGACCCAAGCTCATCTGTTAAAAGTTTTTGATAGTTGTCTTCGAGCAGATGGACATAATTTTGAACAAAATTTTTGAAATGTCTTATTATGTAGTTAATTGCAATAATAATTTTGGTTATTAACTTGTAGGTATTTTACTGTTTTTTCATTTATTTATCATGTTATCAGAACTAAATCGATAAAAAATAATAAATAAAATCATACTAAAATAGTTGAAATCTATTGTTTGTAATTCCACTTAGAACAACTGCGACAACAATGGTTGCCATAATAACTAACATTCATGGCATACTTGTAAAAATAAGCGTTAATCACATTTTTTATTAATCAAGAAATGTTTACTTTAAATCGGTATAACTTAGAAACGGGTAAAGTAAATAAGTTTGAGTAAATAACAAAAAAGTTTTTGAATAATATGTACTTTTGTATGCGCGTATTTCCAAAGTCTCTGCAATCGAATAATTTTTCGACCCGTCGCGACGCCCAGCTCTTTGCAGGCGTCGAATTTTTTAAACTTTAGGAAATATCTACTTGACCCCACACTTTGACTACTTTTTACATAAATTAAATATTTCTTTTCGTTTTGGAGTTATTGGCGTGCGGAGTTTTAAGTGAAAAACCCAGTATATATATACATATACATATATATACGGTACAAAATTGGAAAAACGCTTGAACCGAGGCGATAGCGGGGTGAATCCTTTGGACGGTGCGTGTAAGGTACATGACATTGCCTATTCGCAAAACAAATCGTTAGACGAACGTCATAAAGCGGATAAAGAATTGGAAACACGTGCGTGGCAGCGAGTAAAATCTAAAGACGCAAAGTTTGGTGAAAAAGCTGCCGCATTCTTTGTCACCGCGACTATGAAAACTAAACGTAAGCTCGGTATGGGTCAACAACGGCGTCCCTCTGTTTCGTTTCGACAGGGTGTCGTGAAAAAGGTTCGCAATGCATTAAAGAAGAAACAATTGTTTCATATCGATAACCCTAAAATGCTTAGAGATCGGCACTGGAAGCGCTTCGAGCTGGCAGAGCCGCTGTAAGAAAAGCGGGAGGACGTAAAAAAATTAGGGTACCTAGAATTATACCTTTCGAATCAAAATCGGGCGGTATTTTACCACTTTTACCGTTATTAGGAGCGCTAGGGGCTTTAGGTTCGCTCTCGGGCGGAGCCGCTGCTATCGCTAAAACTGTCATCGATGCGAAAAACGCACGAAAGAAACTCTAAGAGGCCAACCGCCATAACCGAGCTATGGAAGAGATTGGAAAAAAGGGATCGGGTCTATTCTTGAAAAAGAGTCCACGCGGCGGATTCGGTCTTTATCTGAAGAAACAAAAAAACTCCCAATGAAGCTACTTAGAAGGGCTCTATACAACGTCGATTTAATATCTCTGGCGCGCAAATTAAAAATTCCTCACTTCAGGGGTGTTTTTATGCGAGATAGTTTACCCCGTCGAATCAGATCGCAAGAATGCGGAATCGTAAATTTGGATGTTCGTCGAAATAGAGGAACCCACTGGGTAGCATACAAAAAGAAGAAGGGAAACGATGTTGAGTATTTTGACAGTTTCGGTAACCTTAAACCACCCGCGGAACTTGTTAAATATTTCGGCAACAGCGCCAATATTTACTATAATCACGATAGATATCAAAAGTTTACGCAATACAAGCGCGGTCATTTGTGTTTACAATTTCTCTATAAAAAGGACTGAAATCGCGGACCTATAAGCAGTCAACATGTCGATCATATTTACGTTAAAAGGGCACACGTCGACATTATCCATCGACTTTGTCAATTCGCTGCAGTTGGATGAAGATGTAGAGTACGGTTTAGTGCTGATTGGATTCCACTCTTACAACAACATTCCCAACATAGATAAGGGTTCGAATAAATTTTACTACTTCGATAGTAACAATAAAGAAAACGTAATTGAAATTCCGACCGGGTCCTATGAAATTAGCGACATTGAAACCTACATTAACGAACATCTGCCGAAAAATAAGGAAGAGAAGAATACGATCCCAAAGTTAATAGAGGAGATATCAATCAAACCCAACAATAATACGATAAAGTGTGAAATCTACAGCCCCGTATACGGGGTAAACTTTAAACAACACTCGGACAGTATCGGAAAATTATTGGGGTTTTCACAGAAAATTTTGGAGCCCAATATTATGCATTCCTCAGATTTACCCGTGGATATAATAAAAGTGCGAACGATACATGTAGATAGTAACATAACGTCTGGAGCGTTCTACAACGACAGACCTTCGCACACAATTTACGAGTTTGCCTTGTCCGTCGATCCGGGGTACGCCATCGACGAAACTCCTAAATATCTAACGTACTTGCCAGTAAACAAACGACAAATCTACAATATTACCCTACAGGTTCTGGATCAAAACTTTGAGTTGGTTAATTTCCGAGGTGAAGAAATCACCATTAGATTGGAACTTAAAAAATTAACGTAATGTTGATTTTCGACTCAATCGGAGCCGCTGGTGAATATAAAAAAGCGAACATCCAAACGGTAGGGTTAGTAACAAAACCGAGGCGTCTCCGTAAAGGTCGTCTTACATTGAGCAACAAACAATTTCTTCGATCACTGGGCTACGATGTTATCGAATGAAATATTCGACATACACAGAAAGCCAAAATTTGATGAATCTATTCAGCGCGTGGAGACCCGCACCTATCATCCCTTTGTGAAATCTTTTTTGAACAACGACACCATTGAGATCACGATCAATCAAAGAGATGCCTGGCTGCTTATGTACGACGCTGCTATTTGCATAAAGGGATCGCTGAAACGTCTCACGGGAACCGACCAAGTGCAATTTGTAAACAATGCAGGAGCATTTTTTTTAGCGTACGAGCTGAATGGGAAAGAAGTGGATAGCGTGCGTGATCCGGGTATAGTTAGTACGATTAGAGGTTATCTGTATTACTCGAAAGATGACTCATCGCATCTGAATATTTTCCGCTGGAATTTCCCTGAAAATGCGATTCCCGATACAGAAAATGGACATTTTAGCATGCGAATCCCGTTACGACGCTTTTTAAATATATTTAATGATTATAATATGATAACTTGTGGAAAACAAACCATAAGATTGGTAAGAGCCAGACATGACAAAAATTGTATGATAATTAAACCAATGGACGGTGTTGCGGCCAGTGCAATTAAAACAACGGCGGAATTAAAAATTGATAGTGTCGATCTTAGGGTCAAGCACATATTTCCAAACGACGAAATCAAATTGGCTCTGCTCAAATCGATTAGATTAGATCAACCCATATTGATACCCTATAGACCAGGGGTCTCCAAACTTTTCAGCCTTAGGGCCATATTGATCACGCCAAGAAATTCTAAGGGCCAAAACAATATTATCATTAATTGTCGCCGGTGATAAAAAGTTGAATCAGTCCGCTGATGATGTAAAAGGAAGTTAATTTTTTGTCAGATGCCTCTAGCGATGGGGAAGTCTGATATATTATCTGTATCGTATGGGTTACCATTATAATGGGGTACCCATATCGTATCGGCATAGTAATCATTGATTCCAAAAATAATAAAATACACAAGTAATCATTGATTAATTTATTCTTTAGTAATTGTTACTTCGGTTCCGAAAGAGTACTCAAGTAACGAATGTGTAAAGTTTTACTTGCAAAAAAAAGTCCGAAAAAGTACGTCACGTTTAAAAAAGGCTGCAAATAGGACTAAAGTCCGCAAAACGGCAACACTGCGCATTATTAGTTTTCTGTTCATTTATTGTAATTTCTGCATTTGTCGTAGAGCAAGCCATGAGAAGTAACGTGACAGGACATCTGGCGAACACAAGCAGAAATAGATAGTTCCTTTGTTAGCTAAAACTTGGCGCTAATAGCACTTACAGAATTATCTTGTGGTTCGAGAAGGTGCTGGTGTTTTCCACTCACTTCTAGATGGCAGTAAATGGAATACTTAAGAAAGCTAGTGGCGCAACCACAGTCCAGTTTATATGACACTGCTATGAAATTAAGCAGTGTGTACCTTCTTTAAACGAGTTTGTGCGTGTTTAAGTTTAAGACATATTTGTAGCAATTTGTCTGATTTAAATTTTTTTTTGTGTTTTTTAGTTATTTTTTTATTTAAAATGTATAAAATGTTGGTTGAATTCATTTCAATAATTTGTTGGTTAGTATATAATAACCTACAACAATGTTATGAGTAGTTAGCCCATGACCATATCAATGTAGATGTCATATTATTTAATATTCAACGTAAAAATAGATTACTTCAGTAAACTAAATTTATTTGCTATAAACAACATCTAATCTCTAGTAGATTTTTCTTTCAAGTATACAAGCTCTCCGCGGGCCGGACAAAATCTGTTAGCGGGCCGGATGTGGCCCGCGGGCCGTAGTTTGGAGACCCCTGCTATAGACGATGGGAACTTCATGAATATCCTGCCCTACAAAATCTACAAAAGAAATTTGGTCTGTCAAGACGTGCGCGGCTATCGAAAGCCCCCGATACGTAATAGTCGCTTTTCAAACAAATCGCAAAGACAACGAAGCGAAAAATGCGACGTTTTTCGATCACGTTCACGTAACGGATATAAGATTAACACTAAACGGAGAATATTACCCTCACGAACGTTTACGAATAGATTTTGAAAAGAATGACTTCGTGGAAGCGCATCACAATTACACGAATTTCTACCCCAGTTATAAGGGATGTGAGGAAAAAACTGCGTTGCTTGACTATATAGCTTTCAAAAACTGCGCGATTTTCGTCATCGACTGTTCTCGAAGAAACGACATTGTAAAATCCAGCACTGTCGACGTAAAGTCAGACATCGAAGCAAAAAAAGGATTTCCCGCGAATACACGTGCCTATTGCATCACCATTCACGATTGTATCGTGGAACAACTACCGCTCAGCGAGATTGTTCGAAATCTAACATAAATACCGCCGGAGGAACCTAATCTTAACCAGTCATATTAAAAATGCGCATCGTTGCGGTAGATATTCAAGGCTTCCAGTTAGAAGATGGATTTGTCGTTAAAGAAATGGCTGTCTACAATGGATGTCATATTAGTCATTACGTTTTGATACCGCCGCGTGAATATTGCACGTTGACCGGTTTATATAATTGGTTGTATTCAAGGATCCCTGTATGAAATAAAACTTTTTTTTATTTAAATAAGACTTTTTATTTCAATCCAAAAAAATTAATAATACATTTACACGTAAAAATAAAGCACGCTAATGCTATGATATGAATACAAACTGCGCAACTGTAATCTATTGAAGTATAATTCTTTTTTCGTTCCATTTCTCGAGTAATATTCTGCGTCATCTCACGCAAAATAGCGACTAAAAGCGTTTGGTTCATCACTTCTCTTTGTTATTTTACCTATAAAAGATTAGCTAGGAACCGAATACATTTTAGTATTTTACTGACCTTGAACGAGATGAGAGTCTTGTTGCTATGCTACGCTGTCTTTACTACCTGTTCGGACGATAGTCGCCGCGCTGCCCGAGGAAGGTGTGATTGAATATTTACAAAAATTCGGATTCCTTTCACCTAACGACAACGAATCTTTAACGCAGATCAATGCATCCAGTTTGCAACGTGCCCTAATGGATTTTCAGGATTTCTATAATTTACCGGTGGATGGTACTCTTAATAACGAAACCGTCGAACTAATAAATAAACCCCGATGTGGTGTAATAGAAAATGCCTTCACGACTGTGTCGCGATGGCAGAAAACGGATTTAAATTGGTATATTCAAGTACCGCCCAGTCACTATCAAGAGTTAAAAGTGCTGGCAACCGAGGTTTTTAAAATATGGAGTGATGAATCAAATTTAAATTTTTTAACATATTAGGACATGCATTTTTTCCAAATCAACAACAAGAGTGCGTGGAAGTTCATTTGGATAAATCCGAAGATTGGTACTACGGTTTAGAAGTGCCTGCGCCCGGAGGAAAGACGAGCTTGTTTACTGTGTTGTTCCACGAAATTGGACATACGATGGGTTTGGCGCACAGTAACGAACGCAATGCCATTATGTACCCTTGGTATAGCTTATATTCTAAGACATTGTCATACGACGATATTGCAGGTCTTCAACGTTTACATGGTAAAAAAACCACAACCACCGCCCGCGTAACAACTCCGACTACAACAACTACCACTACCACTACTACTACAACTACGAAACCTCCGATAGGCAAAAAAGAAACAAAAGTACCAGATTTGTGTCACGTAAATCCATCCATATTTTTGGTTAGGTCTAACCATCATATGTATCTGTTTTACGACAAATGGGTTTGGATAATAAGATTAGGTGATAAAGTCTACATGGAACCTAAAATGATATCAGATTATGTCCCTATTTACGCTCCTATTTCGCATATCTACCAAAGACCCAACGGACAACTTTTGGTAGTCACTTCCCGAGTTTCACGGCAGTGGGCGACCGACAAAGCGTCCAGCGACTGGGTGTGCCTGCGGGTAAAACAGTGAACGCCATTTTTAATACGTATGGTGGTCGAATATTTTACGGTAAACGCTACTATGCAGAAATAGACGAGTGTTCTTTGAGTGCGAGTGAACACGGTTTTACTACGGAACTGTTTCCGGGTCTGCCCGACGATTTGTCGGGCGCGTTTCGATACACCAACGGACATTTGTATTTTTTTAAAGAGTAAACGTATTACGAATACAACGAATTTTTGAATAAATTAACGAGAGTCGGTGAAATAGACTTGAGTCTTGTCGGAATTAATTGTCCCACAGAGAGTGTCTTTAAACAAATTAGGGATTTGTTAACAAAGTTATCGATCTTTCACAACAATGAATAAGAAGATAGTTTTCTTCGACGATTTTAGAAGCTTGGATACCGAACAACTTGAATTGATTCCTGTGCAACATTTCTTGGAGCATGTGAGACCGCACGATTTGTTAAATATGTGGCATAAGTTACCAGTACGACATCGCAACAATTTTGAATTGCAAACTCATTTGCCCTGCTTTGTTCACTATAACAGACCGGACAGCAAAATGCATATCGACGGCCCGGCACCTCCTCAGAATAAATGTCATTATTGTTTGACTGTTATAAAAGCAGTTACCGAGATCTAGGATAGATTCATTCGGGCTAGAAACATGGTTTTGTTATGTGCTCACTTTGTTTTGTTGTCGGCTGTGGTACAAAACGTTTTCTATATACATAAACCTAAGAATGTGATTGAAGCGTTCAGGTCAACGGAATCGACAAGCTACAAACTTTTAGCGTGACATTGTCGAATAACACTACCGCAGATATGCCGTATTTAAATTACAAGGTACGTTTCGTTTTCGCGAACCGGAGCTACGAAGACCACGGCGAATGGCAAACGATCGCTATCAAGAATTCCAATAACACCAGCGGCGGCGTTAATTGCGGTAACGAATACAACATCTCGGCAGATCGAAAAACTATTTTAATCCCGCTATATGTAACTACGTGCGCTTGTTTGCTTCTTTTGGCAAAATGCTTATTCAAATTGACTAAATGTAAATATCTCGCTTAATTACACCGATAGTGGGGGGTTGTTGATATATAAGTACATTTGAATTTGAAACCGAAGTCAGTCTGTTTGTCGCAATGTGTAACAAAGTGGTCACTATCGATGAAAACACGATTTTCGAAATAAAGAATTCAGGTGTCCGTTTCATCTTCAAGAACAAGCACATAGATTTTCAAGTCCAGGATTTTTGGGATTTTTTGTTCTTTCTGGAGGACGAGGTGGTGACATTTATAATTTTCTTGAGCAGCACTGCACCGCGTTAAAGTCGCTCGAGTTATCACTAAAACAAAACGTTCCGCCGAAATCCAATCATTCGAACTTTACGCGATCCCCTCGCAAACATACTAACGCCTTTTTTACAAATAAAAGTCAACGACCTTTATCGTTAAAACACAACATATGTTTTTGGTGCAAGAAAGGTCATTTGATATACAGATGCGATGCCTTTTTGGCTCAACCGGTGCTCGAACGCGTTAATTTCATTAAAAATAACAAAGGTTGCACTAATTGCTTGGCAAACTTACATGTCGTGGCCCAATGTTCTTCACAGAAAAGATGCAGACATTGCGGTTACAAGCATCATAGCCTTTTATATTTAAAAGACAACCCTTCCCCTCCCCCCGGATCACCAGTTTCGGAATCTCGGAGTATGCAAGAATCAGACGAACTGACTCTACACAGAAATATCACTGTCGGCATAGCTCTAAATGATCACGATACCCTGCTTTCGACCGCGTTATTACATATTCGTGACGTTCATGGGAATTGGCATCCAATTCGCGCTATTCTAGATTCAGGTGCTCAAACCTCATTTCTTACAAAAAGGTGCGCTACAATGCTGGGTCTTTCTAAATACAATATTTCAATAAGTATTAACGGCTTAGAAAGTATGAGTATGTCCACATACAGCGAGGTACATCGCGAAATTGCGTCACTTGCCACCAAATCACACACGTTTCATGTAGAAACTGTTGTAGTCGATCAAATTTGTAACAAAATGCCAAACATGTCGTTTGATCCAAATTCTTTGGAATTTTTAAAAGGACTAATGCTCACTGATCCTCAATGGTATACTCAATCCGAAGTACAACTTCTTATTGGTGCTGAAATTTATGGATCTCTTATACAGGACGGTCGTCTTTACTTTGGACCCAATGTCCCTACTTGCTTAAATACAGTTTTCGGTTGGACCTTAATCGGTAAAATGCCTTTGGATGCCGGCCCATCCAATTCTAAAACCATATCCGCGTATTTTACTACGGTGTCAAATATCGACCTAAATAATGCCCTACAAAAATTCTGGGAAACCGAGGAAATTCCCAATGTGCTTCAAAAGCCACCTTCAGATATTTATTGCGAAAAATACTATGCAGATACAACTACCCGCGATACGAACGGTAGATATACAGTTTCTTTGCCATTCCGAATCACATCTCCGGATTTTGGAGACACCCGAGCTCTCACCCTTAAGCGGTTTTACTCTTTAGAAAACCGGTTGCTACGTAACAAAGACTTATACCATACCTATTCCGAGATCATGGAGGAATATTTAGCCATGGGCCATATGCGTCCGGTTTCGCGCCCCAGCGATGAACATTTGCACGAATATTTTTATATCGGGCATCACGCGGTTATAAAAGGAGATTCTCGAAGTACCCCCGTACGGATTGTATTCGATGCGTCAAGCCATGCAACCAATAAGCCAAGTCTAAATCAGGTGTTATACGCCGGTCCTAAGTTACAACGCGATTTGGTAACCATTCTGCTTAATTTTCGACTACATAAATATTGTTTCGTCACTGACATTTCAAAAATGTATCGCATGATAAATGTTGAATCAAGTCAAAGGAAATACCAAAGAATCTTATGGCGTTTTAATCCCGAGGATCCAGTGTCCGATTACGAATTACAAACCGTAACTTTTGGGATAAATTGCTCTCCATACTTGGCGATTCGAACGCTGTTACAATTAGCTGATGATTATCACGACCTACCCCTCGCTTCTAAGATTCTAAAAGAGTCGGTTTATATAGATGATTGTGCGGTTTCTTGTCCAGATTTAGAGCAACTTTCGCTTATGAAAAACTAGCTAATAGAACTGCTCCGTCGTCGATTGATTAATGATTGATTAATTAATTAATTGATCAATTAATCAATCGAACTAGAAAAATGGCCTTCCAATGAACCTAAATTACTCGCGGATTTACCAGAAACCCACGTACGGATTCGCGACTTTTCCCTCGATTTGGAGAATGATACTCCGTTAAAAATACTAGGTTTGCGGTGGGATCCGCAAACAGACCTTTTTTTTTACTCTTTTACTAGCACTTCTAAATTATGCACCAAAAGAAATTTACTTAGTACACTTGCTAGATGTTATGAACCACTAGGTATGCTTACCCCGGTCACATTTCTGGCAAAAACTCTAATTCAATACTTGTGGCAATTGAAATTGGATTGGGATGAGCTTGCACCCGCGGACATTATTTTAAAATGGAAAACATTCGTCAGCGAACATAATTTGTTTTCGGATTTTAAAATACCCCGTTCGATTGACCTTTCGAATTCCATTTTTTGTCAGATTGTGGGCTTCTGCGACGCGTCTGAGCGAGGCATGTGCGCCACTATATTTTTTCGCGTTTCGAACCAGGATGGCACCTACAAATCGTACTTTGTGTGCGCAAAGTCGAAAGTAGCGCCAGTTATGAGAATTAGCCTTCCAAGATTAGAACTTTGTTCTGCGGTCTTACTTGCCAAATTAATGCATTTTGTACAAAGCTCCTTTGCTAACAAGATAATTTTCCAAAACGTCATCGCCTTTACGGATAGTACCGTCGCCCTTTCGTGGATAAAAGGTGCTTCTTTCGGGTGGAAAACTTTCGTGGCCAAGCGGGTGACTTATATTCAAGAAAAAATTGCGGCTTGCGACTGGAACCACGTTCCGTCCGAATTCAACGCCGCGGATCCCGGGTCACGTGGTTTACTTCCCTCGGATTTAATACAATGTACGCTTTGGAGGCAGGGACCCGCATTTCTTCGCACTTCGCAAGAATTGTGGGAATTTACTAAAATTAAAATCGAAACCCCTTCCGAAGCTTTCGAAGAAGAGCGCAGAATTGTACTCACGTCGACGATAACACCACACTTTTTAGACACTATGTTAAACAACATCTCTAATGCTAGAAAACTTATTCGGGTTTTAGGCTACGTTCTAAGATTTATACATAATATTCGTTCCAAAACATTTTACGAACCAAAGGTTCTTACTGCTCCTTCATGGCTACTCCTTTTCGAATTACAAAGCGCAACTAACACCTTTGTTAAACATATTCAACAGAGCTATTTTGATAACGAAATTTCACTCCTCAAAAAAGGTAAACGTCTACCTAATGTTTTCAGGAAGCTCAATCCGTTTTTAGATCAAAATGATATTTGGCGTGTTGGCGGACGTCTATGTAATTCAGAACTAGATTACGATAAAAAATATCCGATACTCTTACCCAGAAATTCTCGGTTTACAGATTTACTTATTAAGGATTTGCACGAGAAATATATGCATACCGGCGTACAAACCACACTCTTTCTACTTTTCCAAAATTACTGGATATGTGGAGCTAAGAAACTTATACGCAAAATAATTTCGCGTTGTATCACTTGCTGGCGTACGCACCCGACGCCTTTTCAGCCCCTTCTGGGAAACTTGCCAAAATTTCGGGTTTCACAAGCCAAAGCTTTTGAAAACGTGGGTGTTGATCTAACGGGAAGTTTTCCTATTACCATGAATCGCTTACGCGGCGCCAAGAGACTTAAAGCCTACATCGTACTGTTTATTTGCTGCTGCACTAAAGCAGTGCACTTGGAAATTGTCTCCGATTTATCGGCCGATAGTTCTTTAGCCGCATTTCGACGTTTCATAGCACGGCGTGGCCGCGTCAGTAACGTTTACTCGGACAACGGCACTAATTTTGTTGCCGCCTCAAAACATCTTAAAGAAATCTATGCTCACGTAGCTATACACGAGTCAATCCGATGGCATTTCAACCCTCCTTCTGCACCCCATATGGAGGGCCTATGGGAAAGTAACATTGAGTCGGCGAAAACACATTTACTGCGTGTTATCGGCGAACAAACTCTTACCTTTGAGGAGCTTTACACTTGCACGACTCAAGTCGAAGCTATCTTAAACTCTAGACCCTTATGTCCCGTTAGCACGGACCCAAGCGATTTGACCGCGTTGACGCCGGGCAATTTTTTATCCTTAGAGCCTCTGTCGGTTATTCCAAATCCCGATACAAGTCAGTTAAAATTGAACTTGTTATCTAGATGGCAACTTTTGCAAAGATTGCATCGCGAATTTTGGCGTCGGTGGCACAAAGACTATCTACATACACTGCAACAACGGGCAAAGTGGAACGACCACAATGCGTCCGTTGACTCCAATACTATGGTCTTAATCAATCAATCAAATCAATCAATCGGACGGACGGAAATCAATTAATTAATGATTGATTAATGTCTCTGCTGACAATCAAAGAGATTTAGCCTTGGTCTGTCGGTTAAGGCGTCTGACTAGAAATCAGATTCTCCATGGCAGCGTAGATTCGAAACCTACCTACTGCAAACGACCATTTGTTTTGCTTAAAATATAATTTTTGTAATTAGCAGCTCAGTCCAGAAAATTTTGTCCATTATGAGGATTGAGTGCTTACATTTAACACAATATAATGCCTTTATATTTCAAATGGCACATCACCAGAAATAGTTTTACTTTGAAACAGATTTAGCCCTGGTCTGTCGGTCAAGGCGTCTGACTAGAAATCAGATTTTCCATGGCAGCGTAGGTGCGAAACCTACCTACTGCAAACGGTCATTGTTTTGCTTGAAATATATATTTTTTAATTAACAGCTCAGCCCAGAAATTTTTCTCAAATATGGGGATTGAGTACATAAATTTATAATAATATAATGGACTTATATTTCAACGCATGGCACATCACCAGAAATAGTTCGACTTTCAAACAGATTAAGCCTTGGTCTGTCGGTTAAGGCGTCTGACTAGAAATCAGATTCTCCATGGCAGCGTAGTTTCGAAACCTACCTACTGCAAACGGCCATTGTTTTGCTTAAAATATATATTTTTTAATTAACAGCTCAGCTCAGACATTTTTCTCAAATATGGGATTGAGTGCATAAATTTATAAAAATATAATGGTTTTATATACCAGAAATATTTCGACTTTCAAACAGATTTAGCCTTGCTCTGTCGGTTAAGGCGTCTGACTAGAAATGCGGTTCTCTATGGCAGCGTAAGTTCGAAACCTACCTACAGCAAACGGTCATTGTTTTGCATAATATATATATTTTTTAATTAACAGCTCAGTTCAGAAATTTTTCTCAAATATGTGGTTGAGTGCATAAATTTATAAAAATATAATGGTTTTACATACCAGAAATATTTCGACTTTCAAACAGATTTAGCCTTGATCTGTCGGTTAAGGCGTCTGACTAGAAATCAGATTCTCCATGGCAGCGTAGTTTCGAAACCTACCTACTGCAAACGGCCATTGTTTTGCTTAAAATATATATTTTTTAATTAACAGCTCAGCTCAGAAATTTTTCTCAAATATGGGGTTGAGTGCATAAATTTATAAAAATATAATGGTTTTATATACCAGAAATATTTCGACTTTCAAACAGATTTAGCCTTGCTCTGTCGGTTAAGGCGTCTGACCAGAAATCCGGTTCTCTATGGCAGCGTAAGTTCGAAACCTACCTACTGCAAACGGTCATTGTTTTGCATAATATATATATTTTTTAATTAACAGCTCAGCTCAGAAATTTTTCTCAAATATGTGGTTGAGTGCATAAATTTATAAAAATATAATGGTTTTACATACCAGAAATATTTCGACTTTCAAACAGATTTAGCCTTGATCTGTCGGTTAAGGCGTCTGACTAGAAATCAGATTCTCCATGGCAGCGTAGTTTCGAAACCTACCTACTGCAAACGGCCATTGTTTTGCTTAAAATATATATATTTAATTAACAGCTCAGCTCAGAAATTTTTCTCAAATATAGGGTTGAGTGCATAAATTTATAAAAATATAATGGTTTTATATACCAGAAATATTTCGACTTTCAAACAGATTTAGCATTGATCTGTCGGTTAAGGCGTCTGACTAGAAATCAGATTCTCCATGGCAGCGCAGGTTCGAAACCTACCTACTGCAAACGGCCATTGTTTTGCTTAAAATATATATTTTTTAATTAACAGCTCAGCTCAGAAATTTTTCTCAAATATGTGGTTGAGTGCATAAATTTATAAAAATATAATGGTTTTATATACCAGAAATATTTCGACTTTCAAACAGATTTAGCCTTGATCTGTCGGTTAAGGCGTTTGACTAGAAATCAGATTCTCCATGGCAGCGTAGGTTCGAAACCTACCTGCTACAAACCACCATTGTTTTGCTTGAAATATAATTGTTGTAATTAGCAGCTCAGCCAAGAAAATTTTGTCAATTATCGGGATTGAGTGCATAAATTTATAACAATGTAATGCCCTTTTATTTCAAATGGCCCATCACCAGAAATAGTTCTACTTTCAAACAGATTTAGCCGTGGTCTGTCGGTTAAGGCGTCTGACTAGAAATCAGATTCTCCATGGCAGCGTAGGTTCGAAACTTACCTGCTGCAAACGACCATTGTTTTGCTTGAAAAATATTTTTTGTAATTAGCAGCTCAGCCAAGAAAATTTTGTCAATTATGGTAATTGAGTGCATATATTTATAACAATATAATGTCCTTATATTTCAAATGGCACATCACCAGAAATAGTTCGACTTTCAAACAGATTTGGCCTTGGTCTGTCGGTTGAGTCGTCTGACTAGAAATCAGATTTTCTATGGCAACGTAGGTTCGAAACCTACCTACTGCACAGGGCCATTGTTTTGCTTGAAATATAGCTCAGCCCTGAATTTTTTCTCAAATATGGGGATTGAGTACATAAATTTATAAAAATATAATGGACTTATATTTCAACGCATGGCACATCACCAGAAATAGTTCGACTTTCAAACAGATTAAGCCTTGGTCTGTCGGTTAAGGCGTCTGACTAGAAATCAGATTCTCTATGGCAGCGTAAGTTCGAAACCTACCTACTGCAAACGGCCATTGTTTTGCTTGAAATATATATTTTTTAATTAACAGCTCAGCCCAGAAATTTTTCTCAAATATGGGGATTGACTACATAAATTTAAAAATATATAATGGCCTTATATTTCAAAGCATGGCACATCACCAGAAATAATTCGACTTTCAAACAGATTTAGTTTTGATATGTCGGTTAAGGCGTCTGACTAGAAATCCGATTCTCTATGGCAGCGCAGGTTCGAAACCTACCTGCTGCAAACGACCATTGTTTTGCTTGAAATATAATTTTTGTAATTAGCAGCTCAGCCAAGAAAATTTTGTCCATTATTGGGATTGAGTGCATAAATTTATAACAATGTAATGCCCTTATATTCCAAATGGCACTTCACCAGAAATAGTTCACCTTTCAAACAGATTTAGCACTGGTCTGTCGGTTAAGGCGTATGACTAGAAATCAGATTCTCCATGGCAGCGTAGGTTCGAAACCTACCTGCTGCAAACCACCATTGTTTTGCTTGAAATATAATTTTTGTAATTAGCAGCTCAGCCAAGAAAATTTTGTCAATTATGTGGATTGAGTGCATAAATTTATAACAATATTATGACCTTATATTTCAAATGGCACATCACCAGAAATAGTTCGACTTTCAAACAGATTTAACCCTGGTCTGTCGGTCAAGGCGTCAGATTCTCCATGGCATCGTAGGTTCGAAACCTACCTACTGCAAACGGCCATTGTTTTGCTTGAAATATATATTTTTTAATTAACAGCTCAGCCCAGAAATTTTTCTCAAATATGGGGATTGAGTACATAAATTTATAAAAATATAATGGACTTATATTTCAACACATGGCACATCACCAGAAATAGTTCGACTTTCAAACAGATTTAGCCTTGGTCTGTCGGTTAAGGCGTCTGACTAGAAATCAGATTCTCCATGGCAGCGTAGATTCGAAACCTACCTACTGCAAACATCCATTTGTTTTGCTTGAAATATAATTTTTGTAATTAGCAGCTCAGTCCAGAAAATTTTGTCCATTATGAGGATTGAGTGCTTACATTTAACAAAATATAATGCCCTTATATTTCAAATGGCACATCACCAGAAATAGTTCGACTTTCAAACAGATTAAGCCTTGGTCTGTCGGTTAAGGCGTCTGACTAGAAATCAGATTCTCTATGGCAGCGTAAGTTCGAAACCTACCTACTGCAAACGGCCATTGTTTTGCTTAAAATATATATTTTTTAATTATCAGCTCAGCTCAGAAATTTTTCTCAAATATGGGGTTGAGTGCATAAATTTATAAAAATATAATGGTTTTATATACCAGAAATAATTCGACTTTCAAACAGATTTAGCCTTGATCTGTCGGTTAAGGCGTCTGACTAGAAATCAGATTCTCCATGGCAGCGCAGGTTCGAAACCTACCTACTGCAAACGGCCATTGTTTTGCTTAAAATATATATTTTTTAATTAACAGCTCAGCTCAGAAATTTTTCTCAAATATGTGGTTGAGTGCATAAATTTATAAAAATATAATGGTTTTATATACCAGAAATATTTCGACTTTCAAACAGATTTAGCCTTGATCTGTCGGTTAAGGCGTTTGACTAGAAATCAGATTCTCCATGGCAGCGTAGGTTCGAAACCTACCTGCTACAAACCACCATTGTTTTGCTTGAAATATAATTGTTGTAATTAGCAGCTCAGCCAAGAAAATTTTGTCAATTATCGGGATTGAGTGCATAAATTTATAACAATGTAATGCCCTTTTATTTCAAATGGCCCATCACCAGAAATAGTTCTACTTTCAAACAGATTTAGCCGTGGTCTGTCGGTTAAGGCGTCTGACTAGAAATCAGATTCTCCATGGCAGCGTAGGTTCGAAACTTACCTGCTGCAAACGACCATTGTTTTGCTTGAAAAATAATTTTTGTAATTAGCAGCTCAGCCAAGAAAATTTTGTCAATTATCGTAATTGAGTGCATATATTTATAACAATATAATGTCCTTATATTTCAAATGGCACATCACCAGAAATAGTTCGACTTTCAAACAGATTTGGCCTTGGTCTGTCGGTTGAGTCGTCTGACTAGAAATCAGATTTTCTATGGCAACGTAGGTTCGAAACCTACCTACTGCACAGGGCCATTGTTTTGCTTGAAATATAGCTCAGCCCTGAATTTTTTCTCAAATATGGGGATTGAGTACATAAATTTATAAAAATATAATGGACTTATATTTCAACGCATGGCACATCACCAGAAATAGTTCGACTTTCAAACAGATTAAGCCATGGTCTGTCGGTTAAGGCGTCTGACTAGAAATCAGATTCTCTATGGCAGCGTAAGTTCGAAACCTACCTACTGCAAACGGCCATTGTTTTGCTTGAAATATATATTTTTTAATTAACAGCTCAGCCCAGAAATTTTTCTCAAATATGGGGATTGACTACATAAATTTAAAAATATATAATGGCCTTATATTTCAAAGCATGGCACATCACCAGAAATAATTCGACTTTCAAACAGATTTAGTTTTGATATGTCGGTTAAGGCGTCTGACTAGAAATCCGATTCTCTATGGCAGCGCAGGTTCGAAACCTACCTGCTGCAAACGACCATTGTTTTGCTTGAAATATAATTTTTGTAATTAGCAGCTCAGCCAAGAAAATTTTGTCCATTATTGGGATTGAGTGCATAAATTTATAACAATGTAATGCCCTTATATTCCAAATGGCACTTCACCAGAAATAGTTCACCTTTCAAACAGATTTAGCACTGGTCTGTCGGTTAAGGCGTATGACTAGAAATCAGATTCTCCATGGCAGCGTAGGTTCGAAACCTACCTGCTGCAAACCACCATTGTTTTGCTTGAAATATAATTTTTGTAATTAGCAGCTCAGCCAAGAAAATTTTGTCAATTATGTGGATTGAGTGCATAAATTTATAACACCAGAAATAGTTCGACTTTCAAACAGATTTAACCCTGGTCTGTCGGTCAAGGCGTCAGATTCTCCATGGCATCGTAGGTTCGAAACCTACCTACTGCAAACGGCCATTGTTTTGCTTGAAATATATATTTTTTAATTAACAGCTCAGCCCAGAAATTTTTCTCAAATATGGGGATTGAGTACATAAATTTATAAAAATATAATGGACTTATATTTCAACACATGGCACATCACCAGAAATAGTTCGACTTTCAAACAGATTTAGCCTTGGTCTGTCGGTTAAGGCGTCTGACTAGAAATCAGATTCTCCATGGCAGCGTAGATTCGAAACCTACCTACTGCAAACATCCATTTGTTTTGCTTGAAATATAATTTTTGTAATTAGCAGCTCAGTCCAGAAAATTTTGTCCATTATGAGGATTGAGTGCTTACATTTAACAAAATATAATGCCCTTATATTTCAAATGGCACATCACCAGAAATAGTTCGACTTTCAAACAGATTAAGCCTTGGTCTGTCGGTTAAGGCGTCTGACTAGAAATCAGATTCTCTATGGCAGCGTAAGTTCGAAACCTACCTACTGCAAACGGCCATTGTTTTGCTTAAAATATATATTTTTTAATTATCAGCTCAGCTCAGAAATTTTTCTCAAATATGGGGTTGAGTGCATAAATTTATAAAAATATAATGGTTTTATATACCAGAAATAGTTCGACTTTCAAACAGATTAAGCCTTGGTCTGTCGGTTAAGGCGTCTGACTAGAAATCAGATTCTCTATGGCAGCGTAAGTTCGAAACCTACCTACTACAAACGGCCATTGTTTTGCATAAAATACATATTTTTTAATTAACAGCTCAGCTCAGAAATTTTTCTCAAATATGGGGTTGAGTGCATAAATTTAGAAAAATATAATGGTTTTATATACCAGAAATATTTCGACTTTCAAACAGATTTAGCCTTGGTCTGTCGGTTAAGGCGTCTGACTAGAAATCAGATTCTGTATGGCAGCGTAGTTTCGAAACCTACCTGCTGCAAACGACCATTGTTTTGCTTGAAATATAATTTTTGTAATTAGCAGCTCAGCCAAGAAAACTTTGTCAATTATGGGGATTGAGTGCATAAATTTATAACAATATAATGCCCTTATATTTCAAATGGCACATCACCAGAAATAGTTCGACTTTCAAACAGATTTAGCCTTTGTCTGTCTTAAAATATATATTTTTTAATTAACAACTCAGCCCAGAAATTTTTCTCAAATATGGGGATTGAGCACATAAATTTATAAAAATATAATGGACTTATATTTCAACGCATGGCACATCACCAGAAATAGTTCGACTTTCAAACAGATTAATCCTTGGTCTGTCGGTTAAGGCGTCTGAATAGAAATCAGATTCTCTATGGCAGCGTAGGTTCGAAACCTACCTACCGCAAACAACCATTTGTTTTGCTTGAAATATAATTTTTGTAATTAGCAGCTCAGCCCAGAAAATTTTGTCAATTATGGGGATTGAGTGCATAAATTTAAAACAATATAATGTCCTTATATTTCAAATGGCACATCACCAGAAATAGTTCGACTTTCAAACAGATTTGGCCTTGGTCTGTCGGTTGAGTCGTCTGACTAGAAATCAGATTTTCTATGGCAACGTAGGTTCGAAACCTACCTACTGCACAGGGCCATTGTTTTGCTTGAAATATAGCTCAGCCCTGAATTTTTTCTCAAATATGGGGATTGAGTACATAAATTTATAAAAATATAATGGACTTATATTTCAACGCATGGCACATCACCAGAAATAGTTCGACTTTCAAACAGATTAAGCCATGGTCTGTCGGTTAAGGCGTCTGACTAGAAATCAGATTCTCTATGGCAGCGTAAGTTCGAAACCTACCTACTGCAAACGGCCATTGTTTTGCTTGAAATATATATTTTTTAATTAACAGCTCAGCCCAGAAATTTTTCTCAAATATGGGGATTGACTACATAAATTTAAAAATATATAATGGCCTTATATTTCAAAGCATGGCACATCACCAGAAATAATTCGACTTTCAAACAGATTTAGTTTTGATATGTCGGTTAAGGCGTCTGACTAGAAATCCGATTCTCTATGGCAGCGCAGGTTCGAAACCTACCTGCTGCAAACGACCATTGTTTTGCTTGAAATATAATTTTTGTAATTAGCAGCTCAGCCAAGAAAATTTTGTCCATTATTGGGATTGAGTGCATAAATTTATAACAATGTAATGCCCTTATATTCCAAATGGCACTTCACCAGAAATAGTTCACCTTTCAAACAGATTTAGCACTGGTCTGTCGGTTAAGGCGTATGACTAGAAATCAGATTCTCCATGGCAGCGTAGGTTCGAAACCTACCTGCTGCAAACCACCATTGTTTTGCTTAAAATATAATTTTTGTAATTAGCAGCTCAGCCAAGAAAATTTTGTCAATTATGTGGATTGAGTGCATAAATTTATAACACCAGAAATAGTTCGACTTTCAAACAGATTTAACCCTGGTCTGTCGGTCAAGGCGTCAGATTCTCCATGGCATCGTAGGTTCGAAACCTACCTACTGCAAACGGCCATTGTTTTGCTTGAAATATATATTTTTTAATTAACAGCTCAGCCCAGAAATTTTTCTCAAATATGGGGATTGAGTACATAAATTTATAAAAATATAATGGACTTATATTTCAACACATGGCACATCACCAGAAATAGTTCGACTTTCAAACAGATTTAGCCTTGGTCTGTCGGTTAAGGCGTCTGACTAGAAATCAGATTCTCCATGGCAGCGTAGATTCGAAACCTACCTACTGCAAACATCCATTTGTTTTGCTTGAAATATAATTTTTGTAATTAGCAGCTCAGTCCAGAAAATTTTGTCCATTATGAGGATTGAGTGCTTACATTTAACAAAATATAATGCCCTTATATTTCAAATGGCACATCACCAGAAATAGTTCGACTTTCAAACAGATTAAGCCTTGGTCTGTCGGTTAAGGCGTCTGACTAGAAATCAGATTCTCTATGGCAGCGTAAGTTCGAAACCTACCTACTGCAAACGGCCATTGTTTTGCTTAAAATATATATTTTTTAATTATCAGCTCAGCTCAGAAATTTTTCTCAAATATGGGGTTGAGTGCATAAATTTATAAAAATATAATGGTTTTATATACCAGAAATAGTTCGACTTTCAAACAGATTAAGCCTTGGTCTGTCGGTTAAGGCGTCTGACTAGAAATCAGATTCTCTATGGCAGCGTAAGTTCGAAACCTACCTACTACAAACGGCCATTGTTTTGCATAAAATACATATTTTTTAATTAACAGCTCAGCTCAGAAATTTTTCTCAAATATGGGGTTGAGTGCATAAATTTAGAAAAATATAATGGTTTTATATACCAGAAATATTTCGACTTTCAAACAGATTTAGCCTTGGTCTGTCGGTTAAGGCGTCTGACTAGAAATCAGATTCTGTATGGCAGCGTAGTTTCGAAACCTACCTGCTGCAAACGACCATTGTTTTGCTTGAAATATAATTTTTGTAATTAGCAGCTCAGCCAAGAAAACTTTGTCAATTATGGGGATTGAGTGCATAAATTTATAACAATATAATGCCCTTATATTTCAAATGGCACATCACCAGAAATAGTTCGACTTTCAAACAGATTTAGCCTTTGTCTGTCTTAAAATATATATTTTTTAATTAACAACTCAGCCCAGAAATTTTTCTCAAATATGGGGATTGAGCACATAAATTTATAAAAATATAATGGACTTATATTTCAACGCATGGCACATCACCAGAAATAGTTCGACTTTCAAACAGATTAATCCTTGGTCTGTCGGTTAAGGCGTCTGAATAGAAATCAGATTCTCTATGGCAGCGTAGGTTCGAAACCTACCTACCGCAAACAACCATTTGTTTTGCTTGAAATATAATTTTTGTAATTAGCAGCTCAGCCCAGAAAATTTTGTCAATTATGGGGATTGAGTGCATAAATTTAAAACAATATAATGCCCTTATATTTCAAATGGCACATCACCAGAAATAGTTCTACTTTCAAACAGATTTGGCCCTTGTCTGTCGGTTAAGGCGTCTGACTAGAAATGAGATTCTCTATGGCAGCGTATGTTCGAAACCTACCTACTGCAAACGGCCATTGTTTTGCTTGAAATATAGCTCAGCCCAGAAACTTTTCTCAAATATGGGGATTGACTACATAAATTTAAAAAAATATAATGGCCTTATATTTCAACGCATGGCACATCACCAGAAATAGTTCGACTTTCAAACAGATTTAGCCTTGGTCTGTCGGTTAAAGCGTCTGACTAGAAATCAGATTCTCTATAAGCATAGGTTCGCCACTGCAAACGACCATTGTTTTGCTTGAAATATAATTTTGGTAAATAGCAGCTTATCCCAGAAAATTTTGTCAATTATGGGGATTGAGTTCATAAATTTAAAACATATAATGCCCTTATATTTCAAATGGCATATCACCGGAAATAGTTCTACTTTCAAACAGATTTAGCCCTGGTCTGTCGGTTAAGGCGTCTGACTAGAAACCAGATTCTCTATGGCAGCGTAGGTTCGAAACCTACTTGCTGCAAACGACCATTGTTTTGCTTGAAATATAATTTTTGTAATTAGCAGCTCAGCCAAGAAAATTTTTGTCAATTATGGGGATCGAGTGCATAAATTTATAACAATGTAATGCCCTTATATTCCAAATGGCACATCACCAGAAATAGTTCACCTTTCAAACAGATTTAGCACTGGTCTGTCGGTTAAGGCGTATGACTAGAAATCAGATTCTCCATGGCAGCGTAGGTTCAAAACCTACCTGCTGCAAACCACCATTGTCTTGCTTGAAATATAATTTTTGTAATTAGCAGCTCAGCCAAGAAAATTTTGTCAATTATGTGGATTGAGTGCATAAATTTATAACAATATAATGACCTTATATTTCAAATGGCACATCACCAGAAATAGTTCGACTTTCAAACAGATTTAACCCTGGTCTGTCGGTCAAGGCGTCAGATTCTCCATTTCATCGTAGGTTCGAAACCTACCTACTGCAAACGGCCATTGTTTTGCTTGAAATATATATTTTTTAATTAACAGCTCAGAACAGAAATTTTTCTCAAATATGGGGATTGAGTACATAAATTTATAAAAATATAATGGACTTATATTTCAACACATGGCACATCACCAGAAATTGTTCGACTTTCAAACAGATTGAGCCTTGGTCTGTCGGTTAAGGCGTCTGACTAGAAATCAGATTCTCCATGGCAGCGTAGATTCGAAACCTACCTACTGCAAACGACCATTTGTTTTGCTTGAAGTATAATTTTTGTAATTAGCAGCTCAGTCCAGAAAATTTTGTCCATTATGAGGATTGAGTGCTTACATTTAACACAATATAATGCCCTTATATTTCAAATGGCACATCACCAGAAATAGTTCTACTTTGAAACAGATTTAGCCCTGGTCTGTCGGTCAAGGCGTCTGACTAGAAATCAGATTCTCCATGGCAGCGTAGGTGCGAAACCTACCTACTGCAAACGACCATTTGTTTTGCTTGAAATTTTGTCAATTATGGGGATTGAGCGCATATATTTAAAACAATGTAATGCCCTTATATTTCAAATGGCACATCACCAGAAATAGTTCTACTTTCAAACAGATTTAGCCTTGGTCTGTCGGTTAAGGCGTCTGAATAGAAATCAGATTCTCCATGGCAGCGTAGTTTCGAAACCTACCTACTGCAAACGGTCATTGTTTTGCTTGAAATATATATTTTTTAATTAACAGCTCAGTCCAGAAATTTTTCTCAAATATGGAGATTGAGTACATAAATTTATAAAAATATAATGGACTTATATTTCAACGCATGGCACATCACCAGAAATAGTTCGACTTTCAAACAGATTCAGCCTTGGTCTGTCGGTTAAGGCGTCTGTCTAGAAATCAGATTCTCCATGGCAGCGTAGGTTCGAAACCTACCTACTGCAAACGGCCATTGTTTTGCTTAAAATATATGTTTTTTAATTAACAGCTCAGCCCAGGAATTTTTCTCAAATATGGGGATTGAGTACATAAATTTATAAAAATATAATGGACTTATATTTCAACGCATGGCACATCACCAGAAATAGTTCGACTTTCAAACAGATTAAGCATTGGTCTGTCGGTTAAGGCGTCTGACTAGAAATCAGATTCTCTATCAGCATAGGTTCGCCACTGCAAACGACCATTGTTTTGCTTGAAATATAATTTTCGTAAATAGCAGCTTATCCCAGAAAATTTTGTCAATTATGGGGATTGAGTTCATAAACTTAAAACATATAATGCCCTTATATTTCAAATGGCATATCACCGGAAATAGTTCGACTTTCAAACAGATTGAGCCTTGGTCTGTCGGTTAAGGCGTCTGACTAGAAATCAGATTCTCCATGGCAGCGTAGATTCGAAACCTACCTACTGCAAACGACCATTTGTTTTGCTTGAAATATAATTTTTGTAATTAGCAGCTCAGTCCAGAAAATTTTGTCCATTATGAGGATTGAGTGCTTACATTTAACACAATATAATGCCCTTATATTTCAAATGGCACATCACCAGAAATAGTTCTACTTTGAAACAGATTTAGCCCTGGTCTGTCGGTCAAGGCGTCTGACTAGAAATCAGATTCTCCATGGCAGCGTAGGTGTGAAACCTACCTACTGCAAACGACCATTTGTTTTGCTTGAAATTTTGTCAATTATGGGGATTGAGCGCATATATTTAAAACAATGTAATGCCCTTATATTTCAAATGGCACATCACCAGAAATAGTTCTACTTTCAAACAGATTTAGCCTTGGTCTGTCGGTTAAGGCGTCTGAATAGAAATCAGATTCTCCATGGCAGCGTAGTTTCGAAACCTACCTACTGCAAACGGTCATTGTTTTGCTTGAAATATATATTTTTTAATTAACAGCTCAGTCCAGAAATTTTTCTCAAATATGGAGATTGAGTACATAAATTTATAAAAATATAATGGACTTATATTTCAACGCATGGCACATCACCAGAAATAGTTCGACTTTCAAACAGATTCAGCCTTGGTCTGTCGGTTAAGGCGTCTGTCTAGAAATCAGATTCTCCATGGCAGCGTAGGTTCGAAACCTACCTACTGCAAACGGCCATTGTTTTGCTTAAAATATATGTTTTTTAATTAACAGCTCAGCCCAGGAATTTTTCTCAAATATGGGGATTGAGTACATAAATTTATAAAAATATAATGGACTTATATTTCAACGCATGGCACATCACCAGAAATAGTTCGACTTTCAAACAGATTAAGCATTGGTCTGTCGGTTAAGGCGTCTGACTAGAAATCAGATTCTCTATCAGCATAGGTTCGCCACTGCAAACGACCATTGTTTTGCTTGAAATATAATTTTCGTAAATAGCAGCTTATCCCAGAAAATTTTGTCAATTATGGGGATTGAGTTCATAAACTTAAAACATATAATGCCCTTATATTTCAAATGGCATATCACCGGAAATAGTTCGACTTTCAAACAGATTGAGCCTTGGTCTGTCGGTTAAGGCGTCTGACTAGAAATCAGATTCTCCATGGCAGCGTAGATTCGAAACCTACCTACTGCAAACGACCATTTGTTTTGCTTGAAATATAATTTTTGTAATTAGCAGCTCAGTCCAGAAAATTTTGTCCATTATGAGGATTGAGTGCTTACATTTAACACAATATAATGCCCTTATATTTCAAATGGCACATCACCAGAAATAGTTCTACTTTGAAACAGATTTAGCCCTGGTCTGTCGGTCAAGGCGTCTGACTAGAAATCAGATTCTCCATGGCAGCGTAGGTGCGAAACCTTCCTACTGCAAACGACCATTTGTTTTGCTTGAAATTTTGTCAATTATGGGGATTGAGCGCATATATTTAAATCAATATAATGCCCTTATATTTCAAATGGCACATCACCAGAAATAGTTCTACTTTCAAACAGATTTAGCCTTGGTCTCTCGGTTAAGGCGTCTGACTAGAAATCAGATTCTCCATGGCAGCGTAGTTTCGAAACCTACCTACTGCAAACGGTCATTGTTTTGCTTGAAATATATATTTTTTAATTAACAGCTCAGCCCAGAAATTTTTCTCAAATATGGGGATTGAGTACATAAATTTATAAAAATGTAATGGACTTATATTTCAACGCATGGCACATCACCAGAAATAGTTCGACTTTCAAACAGATTTAGCCTTGGTCTGTCGGTTAAGGCGTCTGTCTAGAAATCAGATTCTCCATGGCAGCGTAGTTTCGAAACCTACCTACTGCAAACGGCCATTGTTTTGCTTGAAATATATATTTTTTAATTAACAGCTCAGCCCAGGATTTTTTCTCAAATATGGGGATTGAGTACATAAATTTATAAAAATATAATGGACTTATATTTCAATGCATGGCACATCACCAGAAATAGTTCGACTTTCAAACAGATTAAGCATTGGTCTGTCGGTTAAGGCGTCTGACTAGAAATCAGATTCTCTATCAGCATAGGTTCGCCACTGCAAACGACCATTGTTTTGCTTGAAATATAATTTTCGTAAATAGTAGCTTATCCCAGAAAATTTTGTCAATTATGGGGATTGAGTTCATAAACTTAAAACATATAATGCCCTTATATTTCAAATGGCATATCACCGGAAATAGTTCTACTTTCAAACAGATTTAGCCTTGGTCTGTCGGTTAAGGCGTCTGACTAGAAATCAGATTCTCTATGGCAGCGTAGGTTCGAAACCTACCTGCTGCAAGCCACACATTGTTTTGCTTGAAATATAATTTTCGTAAATAGCAGCTTATCCCAGAAAATTTTGTCAATTATTGGGATTGAGTTCATAAATTTAAAACATATAATTCCCTTATATTTCAAATGGCACATCACCGGAAATAGTTCTACTTTCAAACAGATTTAGCCCTGGTCTGTCGGTTAAGGCGTATGACTAGAAATCAGATTCTCCATGGCAGCGTAGGTTCGAAACCTACCTGCTGCAAACCACCATTGTTTTGCTTGAAATATAATTTTTGTAATTAGCAGCTCAGCCAAGAAAATTTTGTCAATTATGTGGATTGAGTGCATAAATTTATAACAATATAATGACCTTATATTTCAAATGGCACATCACCAGAAATAGTTCGACTTTTAAACAGATTTAGCACTGGTCTGTCGGTTAAGGCGTATGACTAGAAATCAGATTCTCCATGGCAGCGTAGGTTCGAAACCTACCTGCTGCAAACCACCATTGTTTTGCTTGAAATATAATTTTTGTAATTAGCAGCTCAGCCAAGAAAATTTTGTCAATTATGTGGATTGAGTGCATAAATTTATAACAATATAATGACCTTATATTTCAAATGGCACATCACCAGAAATAGTTCGACTTTTAAACAGATTTAACCCTAGTCTGTCGGTCAAGGCGTCAGATTCTCCATGGCATCGTAGGTTCGAAACCTACCTACTGCAAACGGCCATTGTTTTGCTTGAAATATATATTTTTTAATTAACAGCTCAGCCCAGAAATTTTTCTCAAATATGGGGATTGGGTACATAAATTTATAAAAATATAATGGACTTATATTTCAACACATGGCACATCACCAGAAATAGTTCGACTTTCAAACAGATTTAGCCTTGGTCTGTCGGTTAAGGCGTCTGACTAGAAATCAGATTCTCCATGGCAGCGTAGATTCGAAACCTACCTACTGCAAACGACCATTTGTTTTGCTTGAAATATAATTTTTGTAATTAGCAGCTCAGTCCAGAAAATTTTGTCCATTATGAGGATTGAGTGCTTACATTTAACACAATATAATGCCTTATATTTCAAATGGCACATCACCAGAAATAGTTCTACTTTGAAACAGATTTAGCCCTGGTCTGTCGGTCAAGGCGTCTGACTAGAAATCAGATTCTCCATGGCAGCGTAGGTGCGAAACCTACCTACTGCAAAGGACCATTTGTTTTGCTTGAAATTTTGTCAATTATGGGGATTGAGCGCATATATTTAAAATAATATAATGCCCTTATATTTCAAATGGCACATCACCAGAAATAGTTCTACTTTCAAACAGATTTAGCCTTGGTCTGTCGGTTAAGGCGTCTGACTAGAAATCAGATTCTCCATGGCAGCGTAGATTCGAAACCTACTTACTGCCAACGACCATCTGTTTTGCTTGAAATATAATTTTTGTAATTAGCAGCTCAGTCCAGGAAATTTTGTCCATTATGAGGATTGAGTGCTTACATTTAACACAATATAATGCCCTTATGTTTCAAATGGCACATCACCAGAAATAGTTCTACTTTGAAACAGATTTAGCGCTGGTCTGTCGGTCAAGGCGTCTGACTAGAAATCAGATTCTCCATGGCAGCGTACGTGCGAAACCTACCTACTGCAAACGACAATTTGTTTTGCTTGAAATTTTGTCAATTATGGGGATTGAGCGCATATATTTAAAACAATATAATGCCCTTATATTTCAAATGGCACATCACCAGAAATAGTTCTACTTTCAAACAGATTTAGCCTTGGTCTGTCGGTTAAGGCGTCTGACTAGAAATCAGATTCTCCATGGCAGCGTAGGTTCGAAACCTACCTACTGCAAACGGTCATTGTTTTGCTTGAAATATATATTTTTTAATTAACAGCTCAGCCCAGAAATTTTTCTCAAATATGGGGATTGAGTACATAAATTTATAAAAATATAATGGACTTATATTTCAACGCATGGCACATCACCAGAAATAGTTCGACTTTCAAACAGATTTACCCTTGGTCTGTCGGTTAAGGCGTCTGTCTAGAAATCAGATTCTCCATGGCAGCGTAGGTTCGAAACCTACCTACTGCAAACGGCCATTGTTTTGCTTGAAATATATATTTTTTAATTAACAGCTCAGCCCAGAAATTTTTCTCAAATATGGGGATTGATTACATAAATTTATAAAAATATAATGGACTTATATTTCAACGCATGGCCATCACCAGAAATAGTTCGACTTTCAAACAGATTAAGCCTTGGTCTGTCGGTTAAGGCGTCTGACTAGAAATCAGATTCTCCATGGCAGCGTAGTTTCGAAACCTACCTACTGCAAACGGCCATTGTTTTGCTTAAAATATATATTTTTTAATCAACAGCTCAGCTCAGAAATTTTTCTCAAATATGGGGTTGAGTGCATAAATTTATAAAAATATAATGGTTTTATATACCAGAAATATTTCGACTTTCAAACAGATTTAGCCTTGGTCTGTCGGTTAAGGCGTCTGACTAGAAATCCGATTCTCTATGGCAGCGTAAGTTCGAAACCTACCTACTGCAAACGGTCATTGTTTTGCATAATATATATATTTTTTAATTAACAGCTCAGCTCAGAAATTTTTCTCAAATATGGGGTTGAGTGCATAAATTTAAAAAATATAATGGTTTTATATACCAGAAATATTTCGACTTTCAAACAGATTTAGCCTTGATCTGTCGGTTAAGGCGTCTGACTAGAAATCAGATTCTCCATGGCAGCATAGGTTCGAAACCTACCTGCTACAAACCACCATTGTTTTGCTTGAAATATAATTGTTGTAATTAGCAGCTCAGCCAAGAAAATTTTGTCAATTATCGGGATTGAGTGCATAAATTTATAACAATGTAATGCCCTTATATTTCAAATGGCACATCACCAGAAATAGTTCTACTTTCAAACAGATTTAGCCGTGGTCTGTCGGTTAAGGCGTCTGACTAGAAATCAGATTCTCCATGGCAGCGTAGGTTCGAAACTTACCTGCTGCAAACGACCATTGTTTTGCTTGAAATATAATTTTTGTAATTAGCAGCTCAGCCAAGAAAATTTTGTCAATTATGGTAATTGAGTGCATTTATTTATAACAATAAATTGTCCTTATATTTCAAATGGCACATCACCAGAAATAGTTCGACTTTCAAACAGATTTGGCCTTGGTCTGTCGGTTGAGGCGTCTGACTAGAAATCAGATTCTCTATGGCTGCGTAAGTTCGAAACCTACCTACTGCAAACGGCCATTGTTTTGCTTAAAATATATATTTTTTAATTAACAGCTCAGCTGAGAAATTTTTCTCAAATATGGGGTTGAGTGCATAAATTTATAAAAATATATTGGTTTTATATACCAGAAATAGTTCGACCTTCAAACAGATTAAGCCTTGGTCTGTCGGTTAAGGCGTCTGACTAGAAATCAGATTCTCTATGGCAGCGTAAGTTCGAAACCTACCTACTGCAAACGGCCATTGTTTTGCTTGAAATATAATTTTTGTAATTAGCAGCTCAGCCAAGAAAAAATTTTGTCCATTATCGGAATTGAGTGCATAAATTTATAACAATGTAATGCCCTTATATTTCAAATGGCACATCACCAGAAATAGTTCTACTTTCAAACAGATTTAGCCGTGGTCTGTCCGTTAAGGCGTCTGACTAGAAATCAAATTCTCCATGGCAGCGTAGGTTCGAAACTTACCTGCTGCAAACGACCATTGTTTTGCTTGAAATATAATTTTTGTAATTAGCAGCTCAGCCAAGAAAATTTTGTCAATTATGGTAATTGAGTGCATAAATTTATAACAATATAATGTCCTTATATTTCAAATGGCACATCACCAGAAATGGTTCGACTTTCAAACAGATTTAGCCTTGGTCTGTCGGTTGAGGCGTCTGACTAGAAATCAGATTTTCTATGACAGCGTAGGTTCGAAACCTACCTACTTCAAACGGCCATTTTTATGCTTGAAATATAGCTCAGCGCTTAATTTTTTCTCAAATATGGGGATTGAGTGCATAAATTTATAAAAATATAATGGACTTATATTTCAACGCATGGCACATCACCAGAAATAGTTCGACTTTCAAACAGATTAAGCCTTGGTCTGTCGGTTAAGGCGTCTGACTAGAAATCAGATTCTCTATGGCAGCATAAGTTCGAAACCTACCTACTGCAAACGGCCATTGTTTTGCTTAAAATATATATTTTTTAATTATCAGCTCAGCTCAGAAATTTTTCTCAAATATGGGGTTGAGTGCATAAATTTATAAAAATATAATGGTTTTATATACCAGAAATAGTTCGACTTTTAAACGGATTAAGCCTTGGTCTGTCGCTTAAGGCGTATGACTAGAATTCAGATTCTCTATGGCAGCGTATGTTCGAAACCTACCTACTGCAAACGGCCAATGTTTTGCTTAAAATTTATATTTTTTAATTAACAGGTCAGCTCAGAAATTTTTCTCAAATATGTGGTTGAGTGCATAAATTTATAAAAATATAATGGTTTTATATACCAGAAATATTTCGACTTTCAAACAGATTTAGCCTTGATCTGTCGGTTAAGTCGTCTGAATAGAAATCGGATTCTCCATGGCAGCATAGGTTCGAAACCTACCTGCTGCAAACGACCATTGTTTTGCTTGAAATATAATTTTTGTAGTTAGCAGCTCAGCCAAGAAAACTTTGTTAATTATGCGGATTGAGTGCATAAATTTATAACAATATAATGCCCATATATTTCAAATGGCACATCACCAGAAATAGTTCGACTTTCAAACAGATTAATTCTTGGTCTGTCGGTTAAGGCGTCTGACTAGAAATCAGATTCTCTATGGCAGCGTAGGTTCGAAACCTACCTACTGAAAACAACCATTTGTTTTGCTTGAAATATAATTTTTGTAATTAGCAGCTCAGCCCAGAAAATTTTGTCAATTATGGGGATTGAGTGCATAAATTTAAAACAATATAATGCCCTTATATTTCAAATGGCACATCACCAGAAATAGTTCTACTTTCAAACAGATTTGGCCCTGGTCTGTCGGTTAAGGCGTCTGACTAGAAATGAGATTCTCTATGGCAGCGTATGTTCGAAACCTACCTACTGGAAACGGCCATTGTTTTGTTTGAAATATAGCTCAGCCCAGAAACTTTTCTCAAATATGGGGATTGACTACATAAATTTAAAAAAATATAATGGATTTATATTTCAACGCATGGCACATCACCAGAAATAGTTCGACTTTCAAACAGATTTAGCCTTGGTCTGTCGGTTAAAGCGTCTGACTAGAAATCAGATTCTCTATCAGCATAGGTTCGCCACTGCAAACGACCATTGTTTTGCTTGAAATATAATTTTCGTAAATAGCAGCTTATCCCAGAAAATTTTGTCAATTATGGGGATTGAGTTCATAAATTTAAAACATATAATGCCCTTATATTTCAAATAACATATCACCGGAAATAGTTCTACTTTCAAACAGATTTAGCCCTGGTCTGCCGGTTAAGGCGTCTGACTAGAAATCAGATTCTCTATGGCAGCGTAGGTTCGAAACCTACTTGCTGCAAACGACCATTGTTTTGCTTGAAATATAATTTTTGTAATTAGCAGCTCAGCCAAGAAAATTTTGTCAATTATGATGATCGAGTGCATAAATTTATAACAATGTAATGCCCTTATATTCCAAATGGCACATCACCAGAAATAGTTCACCTTTCAAACAGATTTAGCACTGGTCTGTCGGTTAAGGCGTATGACTAGAAATCAGATTCTCCATATCAGCGTAGGTTCGAAACCTACCTGCTGCAAGCCACCATTGTTTTGCTTGAAATATAATTTTCGTAAATAGCAGCTTATCCCAGAAAATTTTGTCAATTATTGGGATCGAGTGCATAAATTTATAACAATGTAATGCCCTTATATTCCAAATGGCACATCACCAGAAATAGTTCACCTTTCAAACAGATTTAGCACTGGTCTGTCGGTTAAGGCGTATGACTAGAAATCAGATTCTCCATGGCAGCGTAGGTTCGAAACCTACCTGCTGCAAACCACCATTGTTTTGCTTGAAATATAATTTTTGTAATTAGCAGCTCAGCCAAGAAAATTTTGTCAATTATGTGGATTGAGTGCATAAATTTATAACAATATAATGACCTTATATTTCAAATGGCACATCACCAGAAATAGTTCGACTTTCAAACAGATTTAACCCTGGTCTGTCAGTCAAGGCGTCAGATTCTCCATGGCATCGTAGGTTCGAAACCTACCTACTGCAAACGGAAATTGTTTTGCTTGAAATATATATTTTTTAATTAACAGCTCAGCCCAGAATTTTTTTTCAAATATGGGGATTGAGTACATAAATTTATAAAAATATAATGGACTTATATTTCAACGCAAGGCACATCACCAGAAATAGTTCGACTTTCAAACAGATTTAGCCTTGGTCTGTCGGTTAAGGCGTCTGTCTAGAAATCAGATTCTCCATGGCAGCGTAGGTTCGAAACCTACCTACTGCAAACGGCCATTGTTTTGCTTGAAATATATATTTTTTAATTAACAGCTCAGCCCAGAAATTTTTCTCAAATATGGGGATTGAGTACATAAATTCATAAAAATATAATGGTTTTATATACCAGAAATATTTCGACTTTCAAACAGATTTAGCCTTGATCTGTCGGTTAAGGCGTCTGACTAGAAATCAGATTCTCCATGGCAGCGTAGGTTCGAAAAATACCTACTGCAAACAGCCATTGTTGTGCTTAATATATATATTTTTTAATTAACAGCTCAGCTCAGAAATTTTTCTCAAATATGGGGTTGAGTGCATAAATTTATAAAAATATAATGGTTTTATATACCAGAAATATTTCGACTTTCAAACAGATTTAGCCTTGATCTGTCGGTTAAGGTGTCTGACTAGAAATCAGATTCTCCATAGCAGCGTAGGTTCGAAACCTACCTACTGCAAACGGCCATTGTTTAGCTTAAAATATATATTTTTTAATTAACAGCTCAGCTCAGAAATTTTTCTCAAATATGTGGTTGAGTGCATAAATTTATAAAAATATAATGGTTTTATATACCAGAAATATTTCGACTTTCAAACAGATTTAGCCTTGATCTGTCGGTTAAGGCCTTTGACTAGAAATCAGATTCTCCATGGCAGCGTAGGTTCGAAACCTACCTGCTACAAACCACCATTGTTTTGCTTGAAATATAATTGTTGTAATTAGCAGCTCAGCCAAGAAAATTTTGTCAATTATGGTAATTGAGTGCATATATTTATAACAATATAATGTCCTTATATTTCAAATGGCACATCACCAGAAATAGTTCGACTTTCAAACAGATTTGGCCTTTGTCTGTCTTGAAATATATATTTTTTAATTAACAACTCAGCCCAGAAATTTTTCTCAAATATGGGGATTGACTACATAAATTTAAAAAAATATAATGGCCTTATATTTCAACGCATGGCACATCACCAGAAATAGTTCGACTTTCAAACAGATTAATCCTTGGCTTGTCGGTTAAGGCGTCTGACTAGAAATCAGATTCTCTATGGCAGCGTAGGTTCGAAACTTACCTGCTGCAAACGACCATTGTTTTGCTTGAAATATAATTTTTGTAATAAGCAGCTCAGCCAAGAAAATTTTGTCAATTATGGTAATTGAGTGCATATATTTATATAGTCGTCCGACTTTCAAACAGATTTGGCCTTGGTGTGTCGGTTGAGGCGTCTGACTAGAAATCAGATTTTCTATGGCAACGTAGGTTCGAAACCTACCTATTGCACACGGCCATTGTTTTGCTTGAAATATAGCTCAGCCCTGAATTTTTTCTCAAATATGGGGATTGAGTACATCAATTTATAAAAATATAATGGACTTATATTTCAACGCATGGCACATCACCAGAAATAGTTCGACTTTCAAACAGATTAAGCCTTGGTCTGTCGGTTAAGGCGTCTGACTAGAAATCAGATTCTCTATGGCTGCGTAAGTTCGAAACCTACCTACTGCAAACGGCCATTGTTTTGCTTAAAATATATATTTTTTAATTAACAGCTCAGCTCAGAAATTTTTCTCAAATATGGGGTTGAGTGCATAAATTTATAAAAATATATTGGTTTTATATACCAGAAATAGTTCGACTTTCAAACAGATTAAGCCTTGGTCTGTCGGTTAAGGCGTCTGACTAGAAATCAGATTCTCTATGGCAGCGTAAGTTCGAAACCTACCTACTGCAAACGGCCATTGTTTTGCTTGAAATATATATTTTTTAATTAACAGCTCAGCCCAGAAATTTTTCTCAAATATGGGGATTGACTACATAAATCCAAAAATATATAATGGCCTTATATTTCAAAGCATGGCACATCACCAGAAATAATTCGACTTTCAAATAGATTTAGTTTTGATCTGTCGGTTAAGGCGTCTGACTAGAAATCAGATTCTCCATGGCAGCGTAGGTTCGAAACTTACCTGCTGCAAACGACCATTGTTTTGCTTGAAATATAATTTTTGTAATTAGCAGCTCAGCCAAGAAAATTTTGTCAATTATGGTAATTGAGTGCATTTATTTATAACAATAAATTGTCCTTATATTTCAAATGGCACGTCACCAGAAATAGTTCGACTTTCAAACAGATTTGGCCTTGGTCTGTCGGTTGAGGCGTCTGACTAGAAATCAGATTCTCTATGGCTGCGTAAGTTCGAAACCTACCTACTGCAAACGGCCATTGTTTTGCTTAAAATATATATTTTTTAATTAACAGCTCAGCTGAGAAATTTTTCTCAAATATGGGGTTGAGTGCATAAATTTATAAAAATATATTGGTTTTATATACCAGAAATAGTTCGACCTTCAAACAGATTAAGCCTTGGTCTGTCGGTTAAGGCGTCTGACTAGAAATCAGATTCTCTATGGCAGCGTAAGTTCGAAACCTACCTACTGCAAACGGCCATTGTTTTGCTTGAAATATAATTTTTGTAATTAGCAGCTCAGCCAAGAAAAAATTTTGTCCATTATCGGGATTGAGTGCATAAATTTATAACAATGTAATGCCCTTATATTTCAAATGGCACATCACCAGAAATAGTTCTACTTTCAAACAGATTTAGCCGTGGTCTGTCGGTTAAGGCGTCTGACTAGAAATCAAATTCTCCATGGCAGCGTAGGTTCGAAACTTACCTGCTGCAAACGACCATTGTTTTGCTTGAAATATAATTTTTGTAATTAGCAGCTCAGCCAAGAAAATTTTGTCAATTATGGTAATTGAGTGCATAAATTTATAACAATATAATGTCCTTATATTTCAAATGGCACATCACCAGAAATGGTTCGACTTTCAAACAGATTTAGCCTTGGTCTGTCGGTTGAGGCGTCTGACTAGAAATCAGATTTTCTATGACAGCGTAGGTTCGAAACCTACCTACTTCAAACGGCCATTTTTATGCTTGAAATATAGCTCAGCGCTTAATTTTTTCTCAAATATGGGGATTGAGTGCATAAATTTATAAAAATATAATGGACTTATATTTCAACGCATGGCACATCACCAGAAATAGTTCGACTTTCAAACAGATTAAGCCTTGGTCTGTCGGTTAAGGCGTCTGACTAGAAATCAGATTCTCTATGGCAGCATAAGTTCGAAACCTACCTACTGCAAACGGCCATTGTTTTGCTTAAAATATATATTTTTTAATTATCAGCTCAGCTCAGAAATTTTTCTCAAATATGGGGTTGAGTGCATAAATTTATAAAAATATAATGGTTTTATATACCAGAAATAGTTCGACTTTTAAACGGATTAAGCCTTGGTCTGTCGGTTAAGGCGTCTGACTAGAATTCAGATTCTCTATGGCAGCGTATGTTCGAAACCTACCTACTGCAAACGGCCAATGTTTTGCTTAAAATTTATATTTTTTAATTAACAGGTCAGCTCAGAAATTTTTCTCAAATATGTGGTTGAGTGCATAAATTTATAAAAATATAATGGTTTTATATACCAGAAATATTTCGACTTTCAAACAGATTTAGCCTTGATCTGTCGGTTAAGTCGTCTGAATAGAAATCGGATTCTCCATGGCAGCATAGGTTCGAAACCTACCTACGGCAAACGGCCATTGTTTTGCATAAAATACATATTTTTTAATTAACAGCTCAGCTCAGAAATTTTTCTCAAATATGGGGTTGAGTGCATAAATTTATAAAAATATAATGGTTTTATATACCAGAAATATTTCGACATTCAAACAGATTTAGCCTGGGTCTGTCGGTTAAGGCGTCTGACTAGAAATCAGATTCTGCATGGCAGCGTAGTTTCGAAACCTACCTGCTGCAAACGACCATTGTTTTGCTTGAAATATAATTTTTGTAGTTAGCAGCTCAGCCAAGAAAACTTTGTTAATTATGCGGATTGAGTGCATAAATTTATAACAATATAATGCCCATATATTTCAAATGGCACATCACCAGAAATAGTTCGACTTTCAAACAGATTTAGCCTTTGTCTGTCTTGAAATATATATTTTTTAATTAACAACTCAGCCCAGAAATTTTTCTCAAATATGGGGATTGAGCACATAAATTTATAAAAATATAATGGACTTATATTTCAACGCATGGCACATCACCAGAAATAGTTCGACTTTCAAACAGATTAATCCTTGGTCTGTCGGTTAAGGCGTCTGACTAGAAATCAGATTCTCTATGGCAGCGTAGGTTCGAAACCTAAATACTGAAAACAACCATTTGTTTTGCTTGAAATATAATTTTTGTAATTAGCAGCTCAGCCCAGAAAATTTTGTCAATTATGGGGATTGAGTACATAAATTTAAAACAATATAATGCCCTTATATTTCAAATAACATATCACCGGAAATAGTTCTACTTTCAAACAGATTTAGCCCTGGTCTGCCGGTTAAGGCGTCTGACTAGAAATCAGATTCTCTATGGCAGCGTAGGTTCGAAACCTACTTGCTGCAAACGACCATTGTTTTGCTTGAAATATAATTTTTGTAATTAGCAGCTCAGCCAAGAAAATTTTGTCAATTATGGGGATCGAGTGCATAAATTTATAACAATGTAATGCCCTTATATTCCAAATGGCACATCACCAGAAATAGTTCACCTTTCAAACAGATTTAGCACTGGTCTGTCGGTTAAGGCGTATGACTAGAAATCAGATTCTCCATATCAGCGTAGGTTCGAAACCTACCTGCTGCAAGCCACCATTGTTTTGCTTGAAATATAATTTTCGTAAATGGCAGCTTATCCCAGAAAATTTTGTCAATTATTGGGATCGAGTGCATAAATTTATAACAATGTAATGCCCTTATATTCCAAATGGCACATCACCAGAAATAGTTCACCTTTCAAACAAATTTAGCACTGGTCTGTCGGTTAAGGCGTATGACTAGAAATCAGATTCTCCATGGCAGCGTAGGTTCGAAACCTACCTGCTGCAAACCACCATTGTTTTGCTTGAAATATAATTTTTGTAATTAGCAGCTCAGCCAAGAAAATTTTGTCAATTATGTGGATTGAGTGCATAAATTTATAACAATATAATGACCTTATATTTCAAATGGCACATCACCAGAAATAGTTCGACTTTCAAACAGATTTAACCCTGGTCTGTCGGTCAAGGCGTCAGATTCTCCATGGCATCGTAGGTTCGAAACCTACCTACTGCAAACGGAAATTGTTTTGCTTGAAATATATATTTTTTAATTAACAGCTCAGCCCAGAATTTTTTTTCAAATATGGGGATTGAGTACATAAATTTATAAAAATATAATGGACTTATATTTCAACGCAAGGCACATCACCAGAAATAGTTCGACTTTCAAACAGATTTAGCCTTGGTCTGTCGGTTAAGGCGTCTGTCTAGAAATCAGATTCTCCATGGCAGCGTAGGTTCGAAACCTACCTACTGCAAACGGCCATTGTTTTGCTTGAAATATATATTTTTTAATTAACAGCTCAGCCCAGAAATTTTTCTCAAATATGGGGATTGAGTACATAAATTCATAAAAATATAATGGTTTTATATACCAGAATTATTTCGACTTTCAAACAGATTTAGCCTTGATCTGTCGGTTAAGGCGTCTGACTAGAAATCAGATTCTCCATGGCAGCGTAGGTTCGAAACCTACCTACTGCAAACAGCCATTGTTGTGCTTAATATATATATTTTTTAATTAACAGCTCAGCTCAGAAATTTTTCTCAAATATGGGGTTGAGTGCATAAATTTATAAAAATATAATGGTTTTATATACCAGAAATATTTCGACTTTCAAACAGATTTAGCCTTGATCTGTCGGTTAAGGTGTCTGACTAGAAATCAGATTCTCCATAGCAGCGTAGGTTCGAAACCTACCTACTGCAAACGGCCATTGTTTAGCTTAAAATATATATTTTTTAATTAACAGCTCAGCTCAGAAATTTTTCTCAAATATGTGGTTGAGTGCATAAATTTATAAAAATATAATGGTTTTATATACCAGAAATATTTCGACTTTCAAACAGATTTAGCCTTGATCTGTCGGTTAAGGCCTTTGACTAGAAATCAGATTCTCCATGGCAGCGTAGGTTCGAAACCTACCTGCTACAAACCACCATTGTTTTGCTTGAAATATAATTGTTGTAATTAGCAGCTCAGCCAAGAAAATTTTGTCAATTATGGTAATTGAGTGCATATATTTATAACAATATAATGTCCTTATATTTCAAATGGCACATCACCAGAAATAGTTCGACTTTCAAACAGATTTGGCCTTGGTCTGTCGGTTGAGGCGTCTGACTAGAAATCAGATTTTCTATGGCAACGTTGGTTCAAAACCTACCTACTGCACACGGCCATTGTTTTGCTTGAAATATAGCTCAGCCCTGAATTTTTTCTCAAATATGGGGATTGAGTACATAAATTTATAAAAATATAATGGACTTATATTTCAACGCATGGCACATCACCAGAAATAGTTCGACTTTCAAACAGGTTAAGCCTTGGTCTGTCGGTTAAGGCGTCTGACTAGAAATCAGATTCTCTATGGCTGCGTAAGTTCGAAACCTACCTAGTGCAAACGGCCATTGTTTTGCTTAAAATATATATTTTTTAATTAACAGCTCAGCTCAGAAATTTTTCTCAAATATGGGGTTGAGTGCATAAATTTATAAAAATATATTGGTTTTATATACCAGAAATAGTTCGACTTTCAAACAGATTAAGCCTTGGTCTGTCGGTTAAGGCGTCTGACTAGAAATCAGACTCTCTATGGCAGCGTAAGTTCGAAACCTACCTACTGCAAACGGCCATTGTTTTGCTTGAAATATATATTTTTTAATTAACAGCTCAGCCCAGAAATTTTTTTCAAATATGGGGATTGACTACATAAATTTAAAAATATATAATGGCCTTATATTTCAAAGCATGGCACATCACCAGAAATAATTCGACTTTCAAATAGATTTAGTTTTGATCTGTCGGTTAAGGCGTCTGACTAGAAATCAGATTCTCTATGGCAGCGTAGGTTCGAAACTTACCTGCTGCAAACGACCATTGTTTTGCTTGAAATATAATTTTTGTAATTAGCAGCTCAGCCAAGAAAATTTTGTCAATTATGGTAATTGAGTGCATATATTTATATAGTCCGACTTTCAAACAGATTTGGCCTTGGTGTGTCGGTTGAGGCGTCTGACTAGAAATCAGATTTTCTATGGCAACGTAGGTTCGAAACCTACCTATTGCACACGGCCATTGTTTTGCTTGAAATATAGCTCAGCCCTGAATTTTTTCTCAAATATGGGGATTGAGTACATCAATTTATAAAAATATAATGGACTTATATTTCAACGCATGGCACATCACCAGAAATAGTTCGACTTTCAAACAGATTAAGCCTTGGTCTGTCGGTTAAGGCGTCTGACTAGAAATCAGATTCTCTATGGCTGCGTAAGTTCGAAACCTACCTACTGCAAACGGCCATTGTTTTGCTTAAAATATATATTTTTTAATTAACAGCTCAGCTCAGAAATTTTTCTCAAATATGGGGTTGAGTGCATAAATTTATAAAAATATATTGGTTTTATATACCAGAAATAGTTCGACTTTCAAACAGATTAAGCCTTGGTCTGTCGGTTAAGGCGTCTGACTAGAAATCAGATTCTCTATGGCAGCGAAAGTTCGAAACCTACCTACTGCAAACGGCCATTGTTTTGCTTGAAATATATATTTTTTAATTAACAGCTCAGCCCAGAAATTTTTCTCAAATATGGGGATTGACTACATAAATCCAAAAATATATAATGGCCTTATATTTCAAAGCATGGCACATCACCAGAAATAATTCGACTTTCAAATAGATTTAGTTTTGATCTGTCGGTTAAGGCGTCTGACTAGAAATCAGATTCTCTATGGCAGCGTAGGTTCGAAACCTACCTGCTGCAAACGACCATTGTTTTGCTTGAAATATAATTTTTGTAATTAGCAGCTCAGCCAAGAAAATTTTGTCCATTATCGGGATTGAGTGCATAAATTTATAACAATGTAATGCCCTTTTATTTCAAATGGCACATCACCATAAATAATTCTACTTTCAAACAGATTTAGCCGTGGTCTGTCGGTTAAGGCGTCTGACTAGAAATCAAATTCTCCATGGCAGCGTAGGTTCGAAACTTACCTGCAGCAAACGACCATTGTTTTGCTTGAAATATAATTTTTGTAATTAGCAGCTCAGCCAAGAAAATTTTGTCAATTATGGTAATTGAGTGCATAAATTTATAACAATATAATGTCCTTATATTTCAAATGGCACTTCACCAGAAATGGTTCGACTTTCAAACAGATTTAGCCTTGGTCTGTCGGTTGAGGCGTCTGACTAGAAATCAGATTTTCTATGGCAGCGTAGGTTCGAAACCTACCTACTGCAAACGGCCATTGTTTTGCTTGAAATATAGCTCAGCCCTGAATTTTTTCTCAAATATGGGGATTGAGTACATAAATTTATAAAAATATAATAGACTTATATTTCAACGCATGGCACATCACCAGAAATAGTTCGACTTTCAAACAGATTAAGCCTTGGTCTGTCGGTTAAGGCGTCTGACTAGAAATCAGATTCTCTATGGCAGCGTAAGTTCGAAACCTACCTACTGCAAACGGCCATTGTTTTGCTTAAAATATATATTTTTTAATTATCAGCTCAGCTCAGAAATTTTTCTCAAATATGGGGTTGAGTGCATAAATTTATAAAAATATAATGGTTTTATATACCAGAAATAGTTCGACTTTCAAACAGATTTAGCCTTGGTCTGTCGGTTAAGGCGTCTGACTAGAAATCAGATTTTCTATGGCAGCGTAAGTTCGAAACCTACCTACTGCAAACGGCCATTGTTTTGCTTAAAATTTATATTTTTTAATTAACAGGTCAGCTCAGAAATTTTTCTCAAATATGTGGTTGAGTGCATAAATTTATAAAAATATAGTGGTTTTATATACCAGAAATATTTCGACTTTCAAACAGATTTGGCCTTGATCTGTCGGTTAAGGCGTCTGAATAGAAATCGGATTCTCCATGGCAGCATAGGTTCGAAACCTACCTATCGCAAACGGCCATTGTTTTGCATAAAATACATATTTTTTAATTAACAGCTCAGCTCAGAAA
Source organism: Cylas formicarius (assembly GCF_029955315.1). Lineage (NCBI taxonomy): Eukaryota > Metazoa > Arthropoda > Insecta > Coleoptera > Brentidae > Cylas > Cylas formicarius. Next base: position 43,842 of record NW_026844343.1, read on the forward strand.
TTTTTCTCAAATATGGGGTTGAGTGCATAAATTTATAAAAATATAATGGTTTTATATACCAGAAATATTTCGTCTTTCAAAAAGATTTAGCCTTGGTCTGTCGGTTAAGGCGTCTGACTAGAAATCAGATTCTGCATGGCAGCGTAGTTTCGAAACCTACCTGCTGCAAACGACCATTGTTTTGCTTGAAATATAATTTTTGTAATTAGCAGCTCAGCCAAGAAAATTTTGTCAATTATGTGGATTGAGTGCATAAATTTATAACAATATAATGACCTTATATTTCAAATGGCACATCACCAGAAATAGTTCGACTTTCAAACAAATTTAACCCTGGTCGGTCGGTTAAGGCGTATGACTAGAAATCAGATTCTCCATGGCAGCGTAGGTTCGAAACCTACCTGCTGCAAACCACCATTGTTTTGCTTGAAATATAATTTTTGTAATTAGCAGCTCAGCCAAGAAAATTTTGTCAATTATGTGGATTGAGTGCATAAATTTATAACAATATAATGACCTTATATTTCAAATGGCACATCACCAGAAATAGTTCGACTTTCAAACAGATTTAACCCTGGTCTGTCGGTCAAGGCGTCAGATTCTCCATGGCATCGTAGGTTCGAAACCTACCTACTGCAAACGGAAATTGTTTTGCTTGAAATATATATTTTTTAATTAACAGCTCAGCCCAGAATTTTTTTTCAAATATGGGGATTGAGTACATAAATTTATAAAAATATGATGGACTTATATTTCAACGCAAGGCACATCACCAGAAATAGTTCGACTTTCAAACAGATTTAGCCTTGGTCTGTCGGTTAAGGCGTCTGTCTAGAAATCAGATTCTCCATGGCAGCGTAGGTTCGAAACCTACCTACTGCAAACGGCCATTGTTTTGCTTGAAATATATATTTTTTAATTAACAGCTCAGCCCAGAAATTTTTCTCAAATATGGGGATTGAGTACATAAATTCATAAAAATATAATGGTTTTATATACCAGAAATATTTCGACTTTCAAACAGATTTAGCCTTGATCTGTCGGTTAAGGCGTCTGACTAGAAATCAGGTTCTCCATGGCAGCGTAGGTTCGAAACCTACCTACTGCAAACAGCCATTGTTGTGCTTAATATATATATTTTTTAATTAACAGCTCAGCTCAGAAATTTTTCTCAAATATGGGGTTGAGTGCATAAATTTATAAAAATATAATGGTTTTATATACCAGAAATATTTCGACTTTCAAACAGATTTAGCCTTGATCTGTCGGTTAAGGTGTCTGACTAGAAATCAGATTCTCCATAGCAGCGTAGGTTCGAAACCTACCTACTGCAAACGGCCATTGTTTAGCTTAAAATATATATTTTTTAATTAACAGCTCAGCTCAGAAATTTTTCTCAAATATGTGGTTGAGTGCATAAATTTATAAAAATATAATGGTTTTATATACCAGAAATATTTCGACTTTCAAACAGATTTAGCCTTGATCTGTCGGTTAAGGCCTTTGACTAGAAATCAGATTCTCCATGGCAGCGCAGGTTCGAAACCTACCTGCTACAAACCACCATTGTTTTGCTTGAAATATAATTGTTGTAATTAGCAGCTCAGCCAAGAAAATTTTGTCAATTATGGTAATTGAGTGCATATATTTATAACAATATAATGTCCTTATATTTCAAATGGAACATCACCAGAAATAGTTCGACTTTCAAACAGATTTGGCCTTGGTCTGTCGGTTGAGGCGTCTGACTAGAAATCAGATTTTCTATGGCAACGTTGGTTCGAAACCTACCTACTGCACACGGCCATTGTTTTGCTTGAAATATAGCTCAGCCCTGAATTTTTTCTCAAATATGGGGATTGAGTACATAAATTTATAAAAATATAATGGACTTATATTTCAACGCATGGCACATCACCAGAAATAGTTCGACTTTCAAACAGATTAAGCCTTGGTCTGTCGGTTAAGGCGTCTGACTAGAAATCAGATTCTCTATGGCTGCGTAAGTTCGAAACCTACCTACTGCAAACGGCCATTGTTTTGCTTAAAATATATATTTTTTAATTAACAGCTCAGCTCAGAAATTTTTCTCAAATATGGGGTTGAGTGCATAAATTTATAAAAATATATTGGTTTTATATACCAGAAATAGTTCGACTTTCAAACAGATTAAGCCTTGGTCTGTCGGTTAAGGCGTCTGACTAGAAATCAGACTCTCTATGGCAGCGTAAGTTCGAAACCTACCTACTGCAAACGGCCATTGTTTTGCTTGAAATATATATTTTTTAATTAACAGCTCAGCCCAGAAATTTTTTTCAAATATGGGGATTGACTACATAAATTTAAAAATATATAATGGCCTTATATTTCAAAGCATGGCACATCACCAGAAATAATTCGACTTTCAAATAGATTTAGTTTTGATCTGTCGGTTAAGGCGTCTGACTAGAAATCAGATTCTCTATGGCAGCGTAGGTTCGAAACTTACCTGCTGCAAACGACCATTGTTTTGCTTGAAATATAATTTTTGTAATTAGCAGCTCAGCCAAGAAAATTTTGTCAATTATGGTAATTGAGTGCATATATTTATATAGTCCGACTTTCAAACAGATTTGGCCTTGGTGTGTCGGTTGAGGCGTCTGACTAGAAATCAGATTTTCTATGGCAACGTAGGTTCGAAACCTACCTATTGCACACGGCCATTGTTTTGCTTGAAATATAGCTCAGCCCTGAATTTTTTCTCAAATATGGGGATTGAGTACATCAATTTATAAAAATATAATGGACTTATATTTCAACGCATGGCACATCACCAGAAATAGTTCGACTTTCAAACAGATTAAGCCTTGGTCTGTCGGTTAAGGCGTCTGACTAGAAATCAGATTCTCTATGGCTGCGTAAGTTCGAAACCTACCTACTGCAAACGGCCATTGTTTTGCTTAAAATATATATTTTTTAATTAACAGCTCAGCTCAGAAATTTTTCTCAAATATGGGGTTGAGTGCATAAATTTATAAAAATATATTGGTTTTATATACCAGAAATAGTTCGACTTTCAAACAGATTAAGCCTTGGTCTGTCGGTTAAGGCGTCTGACTAGAAATCAGATTCTCTATGGCAGCGAAAGTTCGAAACCTACCTACTGCAAACGGCCATTGTTTTGCTTGAAATATATATTTTTTAATTAACAGCTCAGCCCAGAAATTTTTCTCAAATATGGGGATTGACTACATAAATCCAAAAATATATAATGGCCTTATATTTCAAAGCATGGCACATCACCAGAAATAATTCGACTTTCAAATAGATTTAGTTTTGATCTGTCGGTTAAGGCGTCTGACTAGAAATCAGATTCTCTATGGCAGCGTAGGTTCGAAACCTACCTGCTGCAAACGACCATTGTTTTGCTTGAAATATAATTTTTGTAATTAGCAGCTCAGCCAAGAAAATTTTGTCCATTATCGGGATTGAGTGCATAAATTTATAACAATGTAATGCCCTTTTATTTCAAATGGCACATCACCATAAATAATTCTACTTTCAAACAGATTTAGCCGTGGTCTGTCGGTTAAGGCGTCTGACTAGAAATCAAATTCTCCATGGCAGCGTAGGTTCGAAACTTACCTGCAGCAAACGACCATTGTTTTGCTTGAAATATAATTTTTGTAATTAGCAGCTCAGCCAAGAAAATTTTGTCAATTATGGTAATTGAGTGCATAAATTTATAACAATATAATGTCCTTATATTTCAAATGGCACTTCACCAGAAATGGTTCGACTTTCAAACAGATTTAGCCTTGGTCTGTCGGTTGAGGCGTCTGACTAGAAATCAGATTTTCTATGGCAGCGTAGGTTCGAAACCTACCTACTGCAAACGGCCATTGTTTTGCTTGAAATATAGCTCAGCCCTGAATTTTTTCTCAAATATGGGGATTGAGTACATAAATTTATAAAAATATAATAGACTTATATTTCAACGCATGGCACATCACCAGAAATAGTTCGACTTTCAAACAGATTAAGCCTTGGTCTGTCGGTTAAGGCGTCTGACTAGAAATCAGATTCTCTATGGCAGCGTAAGTTCGAAACCTACCTACTGCAAACGGCCATTGTTTTGCTTAAAATATATATTTTTTAATTATCAGCTCAGCTCAGAAATTTTTCTCAAATATGGGGTTGAGTGCATAAATTTATAAAAATATAATGGTTTTATATACCAGAAATAGTTCGACTTTCAAACAGATTTAGCCTTGGTCTGTCGGTTAAGGCGTCTGACTAGAAATCAGATTTTCTATGGCAGCGTAAGTTCGAAACCTACCTACTGCAAACGGCCATTGTTTTGCTTAAAATTTATATTTTTTAATTAACAGGTCAGCTCAGAAATTTTTCTCAAATATGTGGTTGAGTGCATAAATTTATAAAAATATAGTGGTTTTATATACCAGAAATATTTCGACTTTCAAACAGATTTGGCCTTGATCTGTCGGTTAAGGCGTCTGAATAGAAATCGGATTCTCCATGGCAGCATAGGTTCGAAACCTACCTATCGCAAACGGCCATTGTTTTGCATAAAATACATATTTTTTAATTAACAGCTCAGCTCAGAAATTTTTCTCAAATATGGGGTTGAGTGCATAAATTTATAAAAATATAATGGTTTTATATACCAGAAATATTTCGTCTTTCAAAAAGATTTAGCCTTGGTCTGTCGGTTAAGGCGTCTGACTAGAAATCAGATTCTGCATGGCAGCGTAGTTTCGAAACCTACCTGCTGCAAACGACCATTGTTTTGCTTGAAATATAATTTTTGTAATTAGCAGCTCAGCCAAGAAAATTTTGTCAATTATGTGGATTGAGTGCATAAATTTATAACAATATAATGACCTTATATTTCAAATGGCACATCACCAGAAATAGTTCGACTTTCAAACAGATTTAACCCTGGTCGGTCGGTTAAGGCGTATGACTAGAAATCAGATTCTCCATGGCAGCGTAGGTTCGAAACCTACCTGCTGCAAACCACCATTGTTTTGCTTGAAATATAATTTTTGTAATTAGCAGCTCAGCCAAGAAAATTTTGTCAATTATGTGGATTGAGTGCATAAATTTATAACAATATAATGACCTTATATTTCAAATGGCACATCACCAGAAATAGTTCGACTTTCAAACAGATTTAACCCTGGTCTGTCGGTCAAGGCGTCAGATTCTCCATGGCATCGTAGGTTCGAAACCTACCTACTGCAAACGGAAATTGTTTTGCTTGAAATATATATTTTTTAATTAACAGCTCAGCCCAGAATTTTTTTTCAAATATGGGGATTGAGTACATAAATTTATAAAAATATGATGGACTTATATTTCAACGCAAGGCACATCACCAGAAATAGTTCGACTTTCAAACAGATTTAGCCTTGGTCTGTCGGTTAAGGCGTCTGTCTAGAAATCAGATTCTCCATGGCAGCGTAGGTTCGAAACCTACCTACTGCAAACGGCCATTGTTTTGCTTGAAATATATATTTTTTAATTAACAGCTCAGCCCAGAAATTTTTCTCAAATATGGGGATTGAGTACATAAATTCATAAAAATATAATGGTTTTATATACCAGAAATATTTCGACTTTCAAACAGATTTAGCCTTGATCTGTCGGTTAAGGCGTCTGACTAGAAATCAGGTTCTCCATGGCAGCGTAGGTTCGAAACCTACCTACTGCAAACAGCCATTGTTGTGCTTAATATATATATTTTTTTAATTAACAGCTCAGCTCAGAAATTTTTCTCAAATATGGGGTTGAGTGCATAAATTTATAAAAATATAATGGTTTTATATACCAGAAATATTTCGACTTTCAAACAGATTTAGCCTTGATCTGTCGGTTAAGGTGTCTGACTAGAAATCAGATTCTCCATAGCAGCGTAGGTTCGAAACCTACCTACTGCAAACGGCCATTGTTTAGCTTAAAATATATATTTTTTAATTAACAGCTCAGCTCAGAAATTTTTCTCAAATATGTGGTTGAGTGCATAAATTTATAAAAATATAATGGTTTTATATACCAGAAATATTTCGACTTTCAAACAGATTTAGCCTTGATCTGTCGGTTAAGGCCTTTGACTAGAAATCAGATTCTCCATGGCAGCGCAGGTTCGAAACCTACCTGCTACAAACCACCATTGTTTTGCTTGAAATATA